>NC_136503.1:44351100-44561100 GCF_053919585.1 Euprymna scolopes
ATAAAACAGATTGCATGTGTGTGTGTGCTCGTGTAAATATTTAATCAATAAACTCTTAAACTACTGGTCACATAGCACTGAAATGAACAGGAAATAGTAATCATATATCAAGAATCGTTTATAATGAGTAAAATCTTTGTTTGGATGGATGAATAATGCATGCTGAAAGATGTTGGCAAGTTGAAATGCAAAATGTTCATTTCAACTTGCCGACTTATTTCTATTACTTTTGCACGTGTGCAAATTCATTCATAGCTTGAAATGGTTTCATTTTAAATCTTTCTGTCAATAGTTACATCGGTAGAAAATGCGGCTGAAGTGCTAAATGTTTTGGTTTTGATTCTTACTGATGGCATCCGTCATTTTTTTTCATCTTTTGAAATCACAACTATATATTAGCTACAATATAATATTCAATGGTGAATTGACTGTAATAATCAATACGAAATCTGCATGAATTAAAATATATTTAAGCGTATTTTATGACCCAGTAAGGTTAAAAATAAAACAAAAAAGTTTGTTCAGTCAATTTAAATAATCCAAATAACTAAATTTGTTTTCAAAATTATATCATTCCCCTTTGTAAAAAATAAGTTCAGTGCTGTATAGTTTATAACATTCCAATTAAGGAAATTCAATCACATCGCTACTTGCATGTATTAAGGACTCTTTACATTAAAAACCTATTGGCATTAATGTACGTAAATGTGTTTGAAAATATAAAAGTTACCAATTTTTATTTTTAAAATTTTATAAGTAAAAATAGAAATGTTTTGAAATTTGGTTACGAGTAGTGCTATTCAAATCACAGGATGGCCCAAAAGGTAAGTTACCTCAACGAAAAAGTGATATCATAAAAAGCAATCATTAAAGCATAATTCATAAAATATCACACCATGGCACCATATGATTTGGTGTCACATATCAATGGTGTTCATATAAATACAATGAGAGAATGTTAATGAAAATAAATAAACTGAATCCAAGACATGCATATTGTATTGCTAAATCATTAAGGTTTTTTTTTTTTTTTTTAAAGGAGCGGGGGGGGGGGGGACAATCTTTGGAAAAATGACTACCATATGTCAGCCGTCAGCTGTATGGTTTCAGATTGACCGATGTTGATTAATACATTCAACATTACAATTCTCTAAAAATGTAAATGCCTCCTATTTTTTTTTTATTCTGCCCGAATGGATCAGAGGGGATTGCAAAATGCATTGTTATGATCTGAACTAATGCATTCATGATCTGAAAGCTTCATATCTCTGTTGCAGATATTGGCAGTTTGAGACTAAGAAAGCAACCCCTGTCATCGGCATGTGTCAGAAGCAGAGATGCATCATTGAATTCCTCCATGCAGAAAAAACTGCAACCAATCAACATTCATTGGCACCTGTTGAACATTTACAAAGTTGATGCAGTTAATGTCAGCATAGGAGATGGGTTTGTTGATTTCAGAGTGGAGACAGATGCAAGTGACAAAGCATACTCTGGACTTTTATGATAGCAGCATCGGTCATCGCTGGCAAAAGTGCATTGAGAATGGTGGTGACTATGTAGAAAGATAAATTCTGAAGCACAAAAGGTCGTTCGTAGTTCAACATTTTAGTTTTTTTAGTTAAAAAACAGATCTTACTTTTGGAATGACCACACACATACAAATACGTACTCAAGGGGGGCAGTGTCTAAACAGTAACAGCCGATTTTGTACTGGCGAAATTGCAACTGAAAAGAGTCAATATTTTACTGTCATAATTGCAAGTTATTTCAATAAAATCAAATCCTACATGAACGTGTGGAAAACAATATGTTTAAATTTAATTTCACCAGTAAAAGGTCAATTGTTATTGTCATTATTGGAAGTTAAATCTCATGTAAAATAAAAATAATGAACATGTGCAAAATCTTTTGTGAAAAAAGAAATTTCAGATTTAAGTATAATTTAAAAAATTAACAGGTTCAATGCTTTTTAGATAAAAATAAATTCTGCAGCTGTAAAACAGCAAATGGATTTAATATACTTCAGTTATTTCATGAACCTAACAGAAAATTGCTCCTCGTGATCCCAGATGAAATTGAAGGAAAATTTAAATCATTAATGAAACTTGAACTATTAACATATCGATTTCTATAAAACACAAAAAAATATTTTTATGCTTTTTCACTTAGTTTCTCCTATTAAGTTTTAAATGCAGATAGAAATGACAGATAAATTAATGCACTATCAAGAAAATAATGATAGGATTTAAAAAAACAAACATTTGCATAAACGAGTGAATTCCATCAGAATCAATAACGTTGTCTATCTAATCGATAAGTGGAGAAAGTAACGGCAGAAAAAGGAAGATTAAGAAAAACATTAAATTAATTTGTAAACAGTGAAATATTATCTGGTCAGCGTGAAACGAGAGATCTACAATGTTCGTATGTGCTTATCAGGTCTGTAAACTTTAAAAATAAAAAGATTTTGTTGGGAAAAAAAAAATGAATGAAATGATCAGATAAAGGTTAATTTAATTACATATGACTTCTGGTTTGGTTCAGTTTTTTTTTGTTTTTTTTTTCAAATTTAATTTATGTCATATCAATTCTTTTAATTCAACAGTGTTATGGCATATTACATGATATAGCAATGCAGTTTGGGGTCATTTAATGCTGAAACAATAACATTGTCTACAATTAATTTTATAGTATTAGTTTAAAACAGGTTATTATTTAGCAGATAGATAAATTGCCAAAGGAATATATCAAATACTAATGAAACTATAGTGGTGGTTGTGGTGGCCACGGAGGCTGAACTATAAAATTAGTCGACAAAGTCTTATTCTAAATTTAAAAACTTTATTGGGCCATCTTCATCTTTGTTAAAATGAAAAAAAAAAAAAAATAGGAGAGAAAAGGATGCAACATTATTAATAACTCAAATCATCTTAAGCTGGACAGAAAATTTAAAAAAAATATACAACTTAAGTATGACAGACTTACAAATGAATAAAGTCTCATTCTAAAATTTAAAACAACTTTATTGAGCCGTCTTCATTACTGTGTAAATAAAAAGGAAGATATGAGAGAAAAGCATGTTAGTAAAGGAATACATCCATGAGTATGCACGAAAACTAAAGGTTAGAAAGTTCACGTCATGTTAAATGTTCTGTTAGTAAGGAAGAGAGTTCATATATGAAGGATAGGATGAATGTTCTGTTTGTAAGGAAAGCAAAATGTGTTCATATATGAAGAGTGTTTGCTTACAGTACACAGGTGTTGACGCTGAGGTTGTTTCTAAAAGAATACATTCATGAGCATGTCTCTCGGTGGTGGTGCCTTTGTCCCAATCTTGCCGAGAAAAATATAAGAAATCAAGAATTGCAACCCCTAGTAGTAAAATTGACTTTTTTCGCCTAGAATGCTTTTATCTATAAGAAAACTATTTGTAAATAAAACAAAAGCAAAAAAACGGAACTAATCATTGCATTAAAAAGTAATAATAAAGCAATATGCAAATTATTAATCCTGTAACATTGATTATATATATATATAAGCCTACCTCTCCACTCACACTAAAGTTTGTGTGTATGGTCAGCAGTCATGATTCTGACACTCTGATGTTTAACAAAGATGCGTTCTCTCACCTACCCTCTTCAATTACATTATCAACTGGATTATATCAAATGCTCTGGCCAACTTTAATGGTGTATGTAACAGTAACTGCCTACAAATATCGAAACTCGACTACTCTGATATTGCTATTTTGGGTGAAAGGTTTGCTGACATTCAATCGGTTATTGACAAGATACAATCATACACATCAAAGATAAGCATGAAAATAAATGCCAATAAGACAAAATTACTGACAGTAGGCCTTTTTTCCAAATGAAATACACAGATTCGCAATATGGAAATCCTTGAAGAGGTCAATCGGTTCAAATATCTTGATTCTATCATCCCCATAACAGATCAAGGGGGAGAAAGACATTCTCAACCGCATCAGCAATCATCATCTTCTGTTGACTTTGATCATAGGCCTGGCTTCGAAAAGAAATAAGGCTGAACACCAAAGTCAGAATCTACCAGACCCTTGTCCGCACTATTCTTTTGTATAGCTGCGAGACTTGGCCTATAACCTCGTAAATAATAACGTTCAGATCTTTCTTCCAAGCACCATAGCTTTTATATTTGTTTGGTATCATTTTATTTATTTTTTTCATGGTTTTGTTGGTGTCTGCGGCAACACCATGTCCAGGCTTATTTTACCTGTGATCCTAACACAACGATAGTGTTTATCTATCCCATATGTAGAAATCACCATCATACACATATTGTATGTGTTAGATGTTTACAATAAAAAAAAATGTTGAGCATTATGTTTCATTGACCTATAATTCAGAAACCAAGCATTTCCGGACATATAGACATATATAGACATACAAAATATTATCTCAAAGTTATGTCATCAATTTTTCAAAACACCCTTTTCTATTTACCTGCCAGACAGAAAGACCCATGAAAAAAATTGTCAACCCTAACCGTAAGAAGCAAACAATGTCTATATAGTCACTAATGGGTTGTAGAACATGTATTCAATTATACTTGAATACTATTATTGAGAAACGCATGAAGCAGGGGTGTTGAATCCCAAAATCTGCAAAAATTGTTCACTTTCAGCTAAATAAGCTGAAGAAAATGCAACTCCCAAAATTTGTTTAAAACATTAAAATTAAGAAAACACTCATAAATCTACAGACTGACCCGCCACACACACACCTGTTGTCAAATGTATTAATAATCTGAGTTATGAATAACAGATCTATTCTGGTATATACAAAATGAAACAAAGGAAACAAAAAAAAAATTTTCACTTTAGCCACTTGAGAAGTAAAAAAAAAAAATGTATTTAGTAAAACTAAAGAAAGATGCACTAGTTCCTGTATGCAGAGTGGGATGGTTTGGTAGGAAGAAAGGAATGTGGAAGTATGTTAATGGCCAATTTCAGACTATAATGAGTTTAGATTTAATCAAGAAAAAGAATTTCATTTTATATTAAAGTTTCATTGTGTGATCATTAATAATTTTGTTAGCCCAGTTTCATGGCATGTCACCCTTTTTTTTTTTCATTATTTAATGCAAAATTTTCATTTTGATTTGTTTAAAAATGTTATCCATCAAGTTCTTAATATCTTCAAATATTAATTATTCATCATGACTGGTTAGTTATTAACATATGATGTAAATGTATATGTCTGGATGTCGTTTCATGCCATATTTAGGACAGATCCTATTTAAACAACATGATGATGGATATTAGTAGTCAAAGTCAGAAGAGATCTGAGAATAATAGCAATTAAGGGGAGACTCCACAACTCTAAATTAGGGTTTTCACTAACCACCAGAAAAACAGGAATGATAACTACTGCATTTGATGGATAAACGAAAAGCTATAGAACAGGAAGGACCACCAAATTTACTACAAGTATACATTGATAGTTTCTATTGTTGCATATACATGTGAAACTAGGACAATAATGGCATTCATTAAAGTTTTAAACTGAGATTACTTTATGAAAGACAACTTAAAAATTTAATACCCTATATAAACCCATTATAGAGTTTATATAGGGTTTTATTGCATTGACGAGTGGCAATTTTTCTTTAGGATGGGACTGTTTTTATATGAACACACATAATATCACCATCATTAAGAAATAAATCGCCCATCGCTAAAAATAGTAATCTAATTTGAAATTACTTGAAAAAAGAAAGTTATTAATAACGCAAGAAAGAGAATTAGACATTTTAAAAAGAGAAAAGATTGAGTTTTGTTTACATCAAAATGTTATTCAAATACAAAAAGAAATTCATTAATTAAATGAATTATTAAAAGTTGAAACTGAAGAGAATCTCACTATTTTTACTCATTTTTGCACACTAAACTTGTTTAATAAGATAAAATAGTGAACAGAAATATGTTGAACATTTAAATTTTTTTTTTCATTAAAATAGAAAATAAAACTGAAATTTTTTCACATTTTAGTACAGAATATTTTCAAATAAAAAAATGCATTCTACGTTGTAACATGTATTTGTTTACTGCAATTTAAAATTGCAGAAGAATAAAGATGTTTTAGTTTAAGAATCACAAAAAAATGATATCAAAATTAAACAAATAAAAAATACTGTTAAGATAAATCAAGTCAAAACAAAATAGTAATATTTTTTTCATCATACACACACTAGACTTTTTAGCCCATTAAAAAATGGGCAAAAGTTATAGCCTGTTGACCTAAAATTAGTGCATTATGCTAAGTTGATGGTTGAATATGATTAAATTTATGCTCTTTTTAGCATTAAATAATACCTATCCGTGCATCAAACAGATATCCTAATACTTAGTTTTCTGCACCATATCCATATAAAATTTCATCCAGATCAGTCCAGTAGTTTCTGAGAAAAAGTGAAATGGACAAATATACATGTGTGTGTAAGTGTTTTCATTTGTGCGTTAACTTATATTCCATAAATTTCTTTTCATCATTTTTTTTTTTACCATGAAGAGTTTAATACTCAATCCCCAAACACACTTCTTTTTGATTCAGCATTACACAAACTCAAATCACATGAGAATAAAATGACCAGATGCAATGCAGAATAAACAGAGAAAGATTCGTGTTATTCTTATTTGCCTTCTTCTAATTGAAAATCTAATCCATCCTTCTAGAGAAGAGACGGGTCACATTTTTCATAAAAGAAATACAAAAAATGACTTAGCCACTTCCATACGGTATTCTTAAACGGACAAGGCTCTACTTCTGGCTTTGTGATTGTTGAAATGCTGGACCCCAATAGATCACTAAAGTTATAAAACCCTATGAATAGAGAAAACAACCTTTTTTTTTTTTTTTTTTTTTAAATAATAGTTACTTGAAGTCAGTCATAAATTGTCTTGACAAAATTTTGAATTGCACATGAAGCAAAGTTCTGTATTTAGTTTTATACATATAGGAAATGTAGATTTTAATAAATATTAATAAATAATATATCAATATTAGCTTTGAAATTTGTTTTACTAGTTAATATTATTTGTTTACTTTTTGTTTTAATCAAAACAAAATATTAAGTGCTGTCTATTGAATTTCATTAAAATGCAATAAAAACTAAAGCATTAGATAATTTTATCATTAAACTTTCTGATAATTAAGACTTAAGTATATTTTCATTTACTAATGGTTATGTATACATGAGATAAGGGTTATTCGTTGAAAGAAAGACAAACAAATATTTGAAATCCGATACTTTCTAATTGCTTCTTTCACATGACTTTTTTTGTTAAGAGGCAAATAATTATCCAGATGATTATCTCCATCCCAGCCTGCACCTGACAACTGCACTCAAAGAAACGATAAAAAGGATTTAAAAAAAAAAAAAAAAAAAAAATGCCAAGAAATATTTTTTGTATTTACTCTAAGCATCTAATTATCTAAATAATAGTATATCTCGTTGTTGAAATACAACTGTATTTAAACTTGCCTCTTAAGGGTAAGTTTGGTTACATATTTAGGGGAAGCTAATATTCATCTATCGCAACTGGGTTTGATATGCACAGCTATCGCAACTGTGGTTGGATACAATCAAAAAAAAATTTTTTTTTCTAATTTGTTTTAATATTTTTTGAAGATCTCTGCTATTTCTTTATGTCATACCATTTTTAAAATTTGCTTCTGTTTTTATGATTTTAATAAGATTTTATTTCAATATTGCCAAGATCAGTAATGATCAGTGGTTGTAGAACTCGAAAGTCCTTAGTAACAGGAAAGTTCTCTGCAACTCAATCTCTTGAAGTCCCTATAAGCAATATAGGTAGAAATGTAGTGAAATTACAAGACATGTAGTGAAACAAGCTGAGCACATGGGGTCTCCCCTCCACAAGTGAAAAACTTACTTTCACCTTTTTTTTAAATCCAAGACGCGATTAGTGAGAAAAGTGCAAACAAATGAATGGATGAACAGATAATCTCTCCTTTGTTGGGAGACCAATTACAGATAGGTTGAAAGATGATCAGTTTGTGTACAAGAAGTGTAATGTAACAGAGATGGATGAGAATTCAGACGTGGAGAAAGTATATTTGGATGGTGAAGTTATTGAGGATGGTTGGTTTAGATCTGAGAAATCTGAACAACATAGGGAGATGTGTGCAGAACAGGAGACTTTGTTGATATGGTCGTGTTAAAATAATGGATGAGAGTTCTGATCAGCGGATGTAGAAATTTCTAAAAGTTATTCAGTACATGCCAGTATGTAAAACGAAAGTTAAACCGAATATCATAATGAAATATTAAAAATGTAATAATAAAAAAAAAAATGGATATGAAAATTAAACCATTTCACACATTGCTATGGGTAATATGCTTTTAAAATGTAGATATTATCTCCCAAAGGTATAAGGGTATGAATTACAATAGATTTGATCACATACTTATAAAAAAAAAAAAAAAAAAAAAAAGATAAATATGAACCATGTTAGGTAATTTGCATAGGCAGAGGACTGATCCTATCAAATTTCATGTTCCTATTTCTAAGACTAAAAGTTAGCAAATACATTTCTCATATTAATATAGATTACCGAAGAAAAAAAATATGGGGAAAATCTCACATTAAGTTTCATAAAATATTATCCATAAATTTGTTTCATAGACAAATTCTAAATTGTCTTTTCTATACAAAACTGTCAACTGGTTGAAGAAAAATCGATTGTACATAGCTTTGATTCTTTGTAAACAAGACCTCAGATGTTTTAATATTGATAACCATGATACTTTGGGGAAAAACATGTCCTACAATGTTAATCTAGAGTAGATTGTCCACATGTGAAAAGAAATTAACTGATCCAAGAGATCAAGGAGACAAAAAACAAGTGAAGCATGCAGGGTTCAGCATTTCCCCCGCCCCCATTTAGCCCCAAAAGTCCCCAAAACCTTAACATATTTAAATTTGAGTTCAGCACCATGCAAAACTGCTAAATAGACATACATAGAAAATTTTGGACAAATATGGTAAAATAGTCCCAAAAATGGAGTGTTTTTATTAGCCCTAAAAGAGACCCTGGGGCACACCCAAGAGTTATTGTAAAGTATAGACAAACAAAATTATATAGAAATCAGTTAGTTACAACTTTTCAGAAAGTTTTATGAAAATTCAAGGCATCAATTTTTTTTTTTTAATAAGCACAAAAGCGTCAATTTTAGCCATTTTAACCCAAAAGGTACACCGGGGGAGGGGGGGGCAGAGTTTTCCCGTAAAATCCGTTCTGTTACTTTTTTTTTTTTTTTTTTTTACTCATGTTTAATGTTTGTTGCAAAATTTCAAAAAATTCCAAGGTGTAGTTTATTGAGAAAAGTGCAGACGGATGAACAGACATGGGTGAATTTACAGGTTCACCTTCCTTTTGTTGGGGGACCAAACAAAAGACTGGAGAATACAACCACATCGCCATCACCTAAATAAGCCTGTAGCCACGTACGCCTCACAGATTGGATATTGCATGGAAGTCTGATTCTTGGGTATGGACAAAAAGTCTAACAAGATTAGTACTTTGTATTGTTTAGATTATTCAGAGAACTATTCTCACCTTGAATGTTAGTTTCACAACATCTCAGTCGATGTAACTTCTAAACTTCTTCAGGTGTATCCTGTCAAACCAAAGCTTTATCTCTGTGGCCGGGGTCAAACTCGGGAAGGACTTATGACGTAACGGGTAAAGTATTGGTAAAATTCAATTGTAAGTTACATTCTTCTGGAGGTTTAGAGATTCAATCATTAGTGTGGGCAACACTCAAATAAAATTGTGAATTACTTAGGACTTCTACCCAGTCAAAGCTGACCGAACAAGCACATGCTACCCCTGTAGATTAAATAAAGGGTTCCATTTGAAATTTCATACAGATTCTTGAGTTTGATAAGATACACCCGAATAAGATCAGAAGGTTACATCAACAGAAACATTGTGAAATAAACACACACACACAAGATATGAACAGTAGTCCAAATAATCCAAATACGAATTATCCTCATCTAAAAAATTCAGAAACAAAACTGATACCGTCACTGACTCAGCCTGCTTTTGTTGGTTCAAGACTCTTGCTATTCTTGTTGAGATTTGATGATAAAAAAAATTCAGATACATTTTTATTAACTATAAGCTCATTCAACCAGTATCATTTCTACTCAACAGCCAAATATATCGAATGCGATTTGCAAAAAGATAAATACATACAAATTGACACAAAATCTATCAAAAACGACTTTCAATAAAACCATATTTGTTTGGTATGTCTAGTTCATGGTAAACCAACATTTATTATACTTTCACGTCTCACTATCATAAATCGGTTTTGAAATAGATATTCTACATAATTATTTTAAAATAATGAAAAATATGATTTAAATAAAAATAATATGTATTTAATATTATGTATAAATGTAAAATAAATAAATGAATCGCTAAAAGAAATTGATAAAAATTGACTTATTTAAGTTAGGGTTACAGTTTCTCGCTCATCCAAGTTGAATTCAGTGTTCGAAAAATTTCCCACTTTTTCTTCCATAAGGTGATTACAAATAATATATAAATATATACACAATGCGGATTATTATATAAGGAAGGATTTAAACAACAAAATGCTGTGGTGTCCATGTTTGTCACAGTACCTTTAAGAAAATGCCATAAGTAATGTAGAAAGATGAAAAAAAAATTCATTTTGTTTCTTTAAAACAGACACCTGAAAATGTATTTGCTACATGTGTGTATGTGCTGGCTGGCCTTGTTTCCAAAACGCAAAACTCCAATCACCAAGATTGACACCGATCAAATGTTCTTAAGTGCAAAACTTCTTGTACTTGAGAATGTTAAAAAAAAAAAAAAAAAAAAATTTTTGTTAAAATAAATTTGATTTTAAAGCTTTTTGTTTATTATTAACTTTGTCAGATTTAACGTTAATAACTTGTTTTTAGAAATATAAAAACTGATAATTTTTTTTAAATTCCAAAGCAAAATATTTTTAAATTGTTTTATTGCTCTCATTTTTAAAGGGTTCAAGAAGATAATTTTAATGCCACATTTTTCTTTGAACTTAAATCGATCCTTGTAAGAGGTCGGAAGATTTTTTTTTTTTTCATACTATGTACAAGGTTAGAGGAAGAGAACCCCATCAAAACCAAATCAAAAAAAAAAAAAAAAAAAAAAAAAAAAAAGCGTAATATTTATTTATATATGTATCGACGTTGTTCTGGGTCTTCTGTACTACACAGATATACACTTATGAGTTGGTACGCTTTGTTTCACAGAAAATCAATTGAGTGGGGAGGGGCATGCTGGAACAGTACCCATTGCCAATGATTCATTATACAATTTGCTATTTTACCGATAAGAAAGGGAGGCACACCACAACAGTAGTACTAGTTTAATGACCACATATGATAAGGTTTGAATACAACAGAGTTGATTTCGTGGTAAATTTACCAATTTTAAATATTTTAGCTTTTAAATAAAAACATTTTTTTTTAACAATTATTAAATTTGTTGACTTATTTTCAATTTATTTATTTATTTTTTTTTTTTCTTAAACTTCGTATCCAGTTTTCATACTTACTTTCAATATATCGAAAAAGATAATTAGAACATCGAAGTCGAAAACTTCTTGATTACTAGTTACTGCCTGGAAGGACTACCATAACTAATTACTACTGTCCAATACGTAAAATGGTTAGAGAAAAAGATTCAAAATAAAGTAAATAATATGAATAGTTCGAATAATTTGTAAATAAAAACTATTATTGTAAGGCGAGTTATTTGGACATACATGTTTGTTTTGGCTATTTTTGCCATTCGGTACCAACGTCATGAATAGGGCTATGACAACAGAATATTCTTATTGTTTTGACTCTCGAGTGTATATCCGACACAATTAACCGAGAACCACATCAGTACCACTATATAAAACGATAAGATATTAATGGATACACACTAAAGAGTCAAAACAATGAAAAGAATATACTGTTGTCCAAGCCCTAGTCATGAATAGTACTCTGACCCTCCAGCATGATGAGGGGGGGGGTAGATTACACGATTTTCTATAAATAAAACATTACGTTTGTCTTAGAAATGCCGCATCGTATATTTCACATGGAGTTTAGGATTTTTCATTTCTTTTTTTCGAGATTAAACACGGTGAAAAAAGAATCATTTTGTTCTTAATAAATTTTCTGTATATTTACATGTATTACAACTGTGTAAATGACACAAAAAATGCCTCTACAACGGCTTTGAGCGACAGAGAAAAAAAAACGGGAATCTGATTTAGTATGGGGATTTTTTTTTCTTTTGTAAATTGAAAGCAACGATGAACTAAAATTAAACAATTGAAAAATGAAATCTTAACAGCTTAATACTTATTGATTGAAATTGAATAAAGTGTTAGAAAATAATTCCTCGGACGAAAAATATTTAAAGATTAATTTTAATTAAAAAAGTTAAAAAAAAAGTTTCTTTAGTTTTAAAGGCTTCAAAATTACCATAAAATTTCTAAGGATACATACATTTTTTAAGAAATATTTAAAGTTGGTAAATTCATCGACTATGAATCAGCTATGCCATGCCCAAACCTGGATTAAGTGGCCGACACAAGTTTGCTTTGTGTGTGTGTGTTTTTTTTTAAAAACACAAAATAATGTTGAAGCATGGAAAACTCCAACTTAAACTGAAGTTTTGAAGGTAAAACTCAAATATTTGCGTTTCTAATAAGTTAACACCTTCAACTCAGCACAAATGAACCCTAATCCTGTAATTGAAGAAACAATTAATAGCGGTTTAACTTGTAAAAAAAAAAAAAAAATAACTAGTTTGGAGTCGGAAAAGTTTAAGCAAAAAAATAAATAAAAACTAAGTTTTATTTTGTTATTTTGTTTAATAATTACAATCAAAAACGATTTTTTTTTCTTTGATTGCAAGGTTCATGTTGGAGGAGTTTCAATTTTTAAAGTTCCTATTTACAATGCCTCCCCACGGGACAGTTAGACAGCAGGGTCGTTTTTTAACGTGGAGAAAAGGAACAAAAATTTTAAATTGTCTCAGTCGTGAAGGATTTCTCCTCCACTGAGAAAACAAGAAATTGAAGTGCAGCAGCATCTGAAAGAACAGATACTACACTTTCAATTTTTAAAGTTGCGAATATTAAGGTTTCGTTGTGACAAATAAAAAGTGCATTAATGTTGCCCTCTCAAACTTTTTTACAAAGATAAAAAACGAGATCAAATTATAAAGCTGAATAATAAAAAAAGATTTAAGTACTTGTGCAGAATACGGGATGTGCTATTTTTTTAAAATTGGATTTTCATATTAAATTCAAGCTTTATGGTATCTTTGTTTATTAAATTGTTAGGTGAAAGTACAGATTAGTTATAAAACGCTCTCTCCTTATCCTGTTAAGTGTTAAGAATAGATGTTTTATTTCTAAACGTTTCAGCACGGTCTGTATTCTGCATAAGTAACTCCCACCCAATTAGTGGTCTGGCAAAGACAGAGGGGAGACAACTATACAAAAAAAAAAAAAAAAACCCTAAGCAAAATTCACCCCAAAGCAGGCTTGTTAGGACACTATATATACATTTGGGTATGCAAAATTGAGCATATTTTATTAGTTTGGAAATTTAAGTTCATTTTTTACCAATTGTCAAAATTTTAACCATAGATTAGTATTATAATCTTCAAAAAGCCTGCACATTTTCATGTAGTTTCGTTCTAGAGAACCAAAGATAGCATTTCAATATTCAATTTAAATACCAGTATAACTATATTCATATTTCCCTAAAATATCTAGCCTTGATGAAGGGGAGAGACTAAAACTTGCTATGGTTTCAAATGATTTGAAATAACAGCAAGGGGAGACTTGGTTCCAAATATTTCTCATATGTTATATCTCCCCTCTTTCGTTTTCATACATAAAGTAAATTTATAGTGTATAAGGATTATTTGATACTGGAGATATTCATAATCATACCATATTTCCAAAAGAGGGGAGATATGACATGAGAAATATTTGGAATCATGTCTCCCCTTACTGTTATTTCAGATCAGTTGAAAGTTTTAGTGTCCCCTCCATCTAGGGCAGAGATTTTGGGTATATATATATATATATATATATATATATATATATATATATATATATATATATATATATATATATATTAGTAATTTATAAAATATATATGGCGATTAAGCTACACTGAATATTCTGCGTTTCATCCACTATAGGATTCGTCAGGCTTATGCGCGAATTTTGTGGTTGCTTCTTGTTTTTATATATTTTGAGGATTTCTAGTTAGCCAATCAGCTTTCTAGTATCCACCGCGCCCCCTCCTATCAGCCAATGGGCATGCATTTTATCGAACAAAGGATCTGTTTTAGAACTAGGTTAGTGGTTTAAGGTAGATCTTTTCCTTCCTTTTTTTTATATATATATATATATATATAAATATACCTATGTGTACACACACACACACACATACATGCACATATATATACATATATATATACCTATATGTGTGATCGTTTATGTATATTCATGTTTATTTAATTTACTTATTTGTTTGTTTTCTATTGTTATTGTTAGTTTTAAAGCTATTTTGTATTTTTTATTTTGTGAACACAGTTGTTTGCTATTTCCCACCTACAGTTTAATAGATTTTGAGGTTCTTTAAAGTACAGGATAGCAAATTTTTCATGGAGGCATAATTTACATGGGTCGTCTAAATGTCTGCACGTGGTAGCTTGTCTCATTATTTTCCATTCGACTACTGGCGAATGTCCGCTTTCTTTGAGTTCCCAGTATTTATTCGCTAGTGTTGTTTTTATACAGTGTTTTTTTATTTTTGAATGTACTTTTGTGGTCATAGTATCGGGTTTTGAAATCTAAGGAAGTCATGCCTATGTAATATTTCTTGTTATTCGGGTTTTCTTTCGCAAATATTGTTGCTTGATAAACTACACTTTTTGTTAGACATTTATTTTGGACTGGGCAAAGTGTGCGGTGTCTACAATTGCATTTATCTTGTTCGTTATTAGTATTTTTATTTATGGTATGGTTGTTCTCGTCCGGGGGTTGGTTTGTTATTATTATTATTATTGTTATCATTATTATTATTATTTCTGCTAGTGTTGGTTTTATTTCTGTCATGGTGTCTACTTTTTTTATTGTTTATTTTGTTGTTGTTTACATTGTTTTCATTTAGTATTTTGTTATTATGTGCTTTAATTATCTCTAAATTTTCGCAACAACTGTAAGATAACTTCAAGGTATTTTTATTGAAGATTTTGTGTAAGGGGTTGGTTGCGGGAAAGTGTTTTTCAATAAGATCTAGAAATTTCTTGGCAAGTTTTGTTTTTTACATTTGATTGTATGGGGCCGTATACCAAATTATAGTTCTTTTTCTTCTATTTTTAATTTTATTATAGTTGTTGGTGTTTTGTTGCTTATATTTGATATCGATATTTTTGTATCCACTATTTTTTAGGGCTGTTTCGTAGATATTGGTTGACCTGTTAAATGCATTTTCATCGCTTGAGTTATTACTGAGTCTACTTACGATCGAGTTAGGAATGTGTTTTATAATTGATGGTGGGTGGTTGGACTTAGGGTTTAAGTAAATTGGAGTAGCGTTATCTTTTAAGTATGGTTCATATGTGTTTTTATCTAAGTTTAACGTGACGTCCAGGAAGTTTGTTATTTTTATGTTAGCTGATATGTCCGATACACCAATATATATTATATATATATATATATATATATATATAGTAATTTATAAAATATCTTATATTTCCTCAGAACTTAATTCCAAATATTTGTTATATCTTCCCTATTTGGTTTTCATACATAAAGTAAATTTCAGTGTTATAAGGATTATTTGATACTAGAGATATTCATGATCGTACCCTATTTTCAAAAGAGAGAAGATATGACATATGAGAAATAGGTGCTAATGCACTTATTGATCTGCACTATTTTTTAAATCGTATTTCCTAGTTTAATTAAAGTTTTTTTTTTTATTCAATTGTAAGGTTAAAGTACAGAATAGGTACAAAACACCCTCCCCATGTTAAGAATGGCTTTTTAAATAATAACATTATTTCAGCACGGATCAATAAGTGCATGAATACAGAGAAATATTTGGAATCAAGTCTCCTCTTGCTGTTATTTAAGATCATTTGAAACCATAGCAAGTTTTAGTCTCCCCTCCATCAAGGTTTTAGGAAAATATGTGTGCGTAAGAAAAAAAAAAACATAAGCTCATTAAAACATTTGTGAAAGTAAATAAGCCCAGTTATATATTAAAAAAAAAATACAGATATTCTTATTTATCATATTTAAAGACAATATCGAAATGAAGCAAACAAAACTTCATGGACCTTTTATCGTGGATGCGACCGTCTATTTCCTATTAAGTGTCACAGACTAATGGCTCAAAGGAGTTAAAATGCGTCATTACCAGATGTGTTAATTTCTTGTGTTTTAGTAGATTCAATTTTTCTTTTTTTGTTTGATATACAGATGATTTTTTTTATTATTTAACGCAAAATGCGTTTCTTTTTTCTTTGCACGAAATAGGATAATTATTTTGTCTTAATGGTAAATAAAAGGAATTTGGAGATGGCAAAAGGATTTGCTTGTAGAGATTAAAGTTCAGGTGATAAGGAACTTTCCACATTAACTAGATTTTGTTTCATTTGTATGCTGAAAACGAATATCGCATTTAAATTTAAGTTAAGGTAGCAAGATGGGATCCGAAAATCCAGCCTCATTCCGAAGGTGGGAGATCAGGTGGTACTGTCACAGGTATCGAGGCAGAACCTAGAATAAAGTGCCGAGTTGTTAACTTCCAACAACAGAAAAGGTGTAATATACAAAAAATAAATGCTACCAAAGGCAAGATAAGTTCAAAGAAAAACAAAATGCAATTCAATGAATTAAAGAAAGAAGCAGTTCAAAGAATTTTCGATTATTTATTGCTATAGACGAAATTTTAGAATTAGCTTTTTTTTTACCTCTTGGATCTGTTTAAATGTAAAAAATAATTTCTAATTCTTTCAACTGTTTGATTATAATTTTTTTTTTAATTATTTGAACTGTTGAATTTTAAAAAATCCTAATTATTTGAACTTTAATTAAAAAAATCTAATTCTAAAATGTTGTCTATAGCAATAAATGCTAGAAAATTCTTTGAATTGTTTCCTTTAACTCTTGAATTGCTTCTCGTTTTTCTTCTAATTTATCTTGCCTTTGGTAACATTTTTTGTTGTATATTACACCTTTTCCGTTTTTCTGTTGTTCGAAGTTAACAACTCGGCACTTTATTCAAAGGTTCTAGGTTATGCCTCGGAACGAGGCTGGATTTTCGGACCCCATCTTGCTAATCTTAACCTTAAATTTGCCGCAAACAAGTAGTTTTCTAGATATTAAGCAATGTAATTATCTTATCACTGGCGGCCATTATTGTACGTGCAAGCGCGAACGTCAAAAATATGCGCACTTGCAACAATGGCCACCAGTGATAAAGAATTACATTGCTTAATATCTGGAAACCTACTTCTTTACGGCAAATTTAAATGCGATATTCATTTTCAGCATACCCGAAACCCTTTAAATGTCGTCATTTTAAGTGTGATTGTGAAGGTGGGAAGTAAGTAAAAATTTACCTTTTTTTTTTTTTTCTTAATGACATTAACTTATTTCAGATGTTAGTTTGTTGAATTATTCATAAAACTCTTTCACATTACAAAATACGATAAAACTCAATAAATCGATAAATTCTATTTTTATTTGTAATTATTTTGGGGCAGCCCTGAACAAGAATCACCGCCCCTATAATTTTATCCAGTATTTCTGCAGTTGATATTTTTTTTACGATCTAACCGGCGTAGTATAAACAGGCCCAACCTCCCCATGTTAAGAACGGCTTTCAGAATAAATACCCCCAACCTTGAAAATTATACTACTACATACTAAAATATACTATAAAAATTGGGGGGGGGGGTCCTTGTTCAGATCCGCCTATTTTTCTACTGGATCATGTTTGTAATGTAATTTCGACATATTAAGTCTAGGTCATTGGATAACTGACTAGAGTATTAAAGCCAAATATTAAGATTTTGATGCTTTTCTGCTGAAGAGAGTCAAGTCGCACTTATTGTAGTTAGTTCGTATTTATTTGCCTCCCCCACAAGGTCGAACTCAGATCTTTCAAGCTGCATTGGTTGGATAGCGAGAGTGCAGAAAGTGCTACATCGTTTGGTCGGCTTTACACATTCGTGGATGATGAGGTCAGTTTTGTGGCCCTATCAATACTCACTAAAATCGTAAATTTATCTTTCTTCAAAGTTTCAAAATATTTGAAAAAAATTAGTGTACAAGCGATAATAACACTAAAAACGTTTTGGACTTAAAATCAATTTAGTATTACATAGTAATAGGAAAAAAATGCCTTTTAGTATTTTTTTCGTCTTTAGTGATATAACATACGATACGTGTTGAAATAACATTTAGAAACCCATTCTTAACATCGTGGGAGGGATTTTTTTAAACTATTCTGTACTTTCATCTAACAATTTGGTACTGGTGGTGCACTTATTGAACTATGCTGAAATAACATTTAGAAAGCCATTCTTAACATAGATAGGGAGAGTGGTTTGGTCAGTCTTGCAGTTAAGTCCCGGCAAAGTTCGACAACTCTAGAACGAGAACGGTCATATCAGTATTTTACACCGTCAAATCACGAATATTACGAATTATTAGTTTTAAAATAAAAACATATGTAATATAAAAAATATGTTAATATTAGAAGTAATCACTTGATTAAATAAAGTAAACGAACAAAATATACATTTTTATATATTTATAACTATTTAACAGAAAAATGAAACAATTTTTAGAAAGTGTATTATTGTCTTAACAGAAAAACAAACAAAATAAAATCTGAAGTAACAAAATATAAATTTATATAAAATAAAACATTGAAAATTAAACATTGAAAATGAAACATTTCTTAAAAAGTGTATTGTCTTATGCTTTTAATAATTCGTGGAAATGCGTGTCCTTTCTCACGCCGTCTCCACAACTCTTCCATTAGATGGGAATGGAACAAATTTTCATATTTTATATTAATTACAAAATATTTTTTATATTAATTACATATTTTATATTACATATTTTATTTTAAAACTAATAATTCGTAATCGTGATTTGACGGTATAAAATACTGATGTGACCCTTCTAGAGTTGTCGAACTTTGCCATGATTTAACTGCAAGGACTGCCGAAAATC
This sequence comes from Euprymna scolopes, assembly GCF_053919585.1. Taxonomy (NCBI): domain Eukaryota; kingdom Metazoa; phylum Mollusca; class Cephalopoda; order Sepiida; family Sepiolidae; genus Euprymna; species Euprymna scolopes. Next base: position 44,370,466 of record NC_136503.1, read on the forward strand.
CTATCAAAATAAAATAGCACAATCCATATTCTGCAAAAGTACCCCAAAAACAATATGATGGCATCCCGTGAGACTCCATTTTGTGAAAATTACGCTTCTTGTAACGTATTTACACATTTCAAACGTGTTTTTCTTTAGATTACATGTTTTACTGTTCCCTCATTAAATGTTGTTTTTATGTACTTATTCAGATTGACACTTATGGCGGCAATTAAAAGAAAATACAAAAGTCTGTATGATGTACGTACTAGTTACGAAAGGAAAATGAAATATTCAAAAAATCATGTAATTTGATCAAATAGTTTTTTTTATTCAAGAAAAAGTTTTATACGATTGTGAGAGTCGTAGTGTTTTCGTCCGCCATGATTAAATCCGATGAAATAAAAGGGAGAACTTAAATCGAAGTTGAGGTGAAAACTCAGGTAAATGTGACTATTGGAATACCCTGACCAAATCACCGCTAAAAAAAAAAAAAAAAAAAAAAAAAATCGTTCGCGTTCAAATTTAAACACCGAACCGGAATTCGAAAACGAAATTATTTTAGTAAGAACGAATTAATTACCATTTCGTTATCTTTCTTACTAAAATGAAAATTGTTGATTCTAATTGTTATTTTTTTCCATGCGTACCTATTTTACAGTGTTATTATTTTAGTATAAACGAATTATAATTTAGTTATCCTTGTTACTAAAATGAAATAAAACGAAAATATATTTTTCGTAATAGGCCGGCCTCCGGCCATCCATGAAAAAAAAAATAACTTTGGTTCAAATTCTGTAAAAGTTATCAACATTTTAAAGTGCTTGGGCTGCTTGGCTTGACAAGTATTGTTTGTTGAGGTGGAATTGGGCAAGACTTGTAGAGCATTACATTTTCGACCGATTTTCTTTTCGTTCTGATTCAACAGATTTGACACTACTTTTATTAATTTGAATTTTATGAAAAAAAAAAAATGCAATGTAAGTAATCTATTTATATAAAATAAATCTTAACAGAAGTGTGTGAGTGCACATCGTGGCTAAAAGCCAGAAACTACATAAGATACAATTACAAAAAATAATCAGTATGAATTCGGCCTAGTTATGGAAATATGGTAAATAATATGCAAAATAAAATATTCATTCTCTTGCGACTGCTATGAACCAAAATATAGAAACTGAGCACTCCTTTTCAAAACTCTAAATATTGATTTTTTTTTTCTTTCAAGTTCCAAGGAGATGAAAAGTTCGGTAAAACTTGCGGAGAACGCTCTGTTTTATAGTTGTCAAAAGAAAATATAACAGAAATTCAAATTTCGTTCAGTTTTAATCTTTTTTAACTTGTCAAAAAATAAAATCGCAAGTAATCCAAAGAATAACATTCAACAATCGTACTTTATAAAAAAAAAAAAAAAATTTTTTAAATCGAGGTATTTAATTTTTATAAAATTTTATTAATAAAAAACGAAATAATTTTATTTCGAAACGGAAAAGTCAATTTGGTATATACTTTTTGGTATTTCTTTTTTACATAAGTCCAACCAACTCCACGTTCACATTGGAAATGTCGAGGTAATGGTGAATAAAACTTTCAACCACATCGGAAGTTGGCATCCGCGTCTGTAAATTCTGGTATGGAAACACAGAATCGATACAATTTCCAAATATAGTTTGTTTTTTTTCACCCCATTATAATAAAAATATATAAAAATACGTAAACTTTTTTATCATTTATTTTTTAATCGCGCATATATATCATATTAACTTGATTAAACAGTAACTTAAAACTGTAAAAAAATATGACAGTTTTTTTTCATATTTGTGTAAATAAATATTTTTAAAATATATAGTTTGACAAAATATATATAACATATTAACTTAAAACATAGTTATTCGAAAAGAAATACGATTAAAAAAAAATAAATAAATGTTTTTTACCCCATTATAATAATATATGTAAACGCTTTTATCAATTTTTTTTTTTTAATCGCATATCTCTTTCTCTAAAAGTGAAAGTGTCTGTGTGTGTACATTTCCCTACGCAATAACTTTGTCAATTTTTAGTCTACAGACTCGAAATTTGATATACAGGGTATTGAGATTTGGGAAAATCGATGTTATCGGTTTTCGGCCAGAAGTTTGGCGATTAAGGGGTCAAAATTCAACGATTTGACCTTTGAGAACTCTACCAAACTCCTCCGACAATTTTCGGTCTAAACACTTGTTTTCGGGCATGCTTACAACGAATAAACATCAACCTCTATGTTATGAACGGATTGTGGAATAGACACTTCCAACCCCCCCCCCCATGTTAAGAGCGGCTTAAGAACCCTCCCAACCTTGTCAGAATACCTGAAAACTTAGAAACGTTGACATGTCGAATGTGAATGGCGAGTTCGAGTTGGACGTAAAACGAAACGAAATTTTAAATTCCGTTCCATTTTTAAAACAACCGTAAAACAACGTTTCCCGCAAGTTTTACCCTACTGGTATTGTCAAATTCCACCCCAACAAGCAATAGCAAATACTTGTCAAGCCAAGCAGTGCTTGTAGAAGTTAACCATTTTAAAGTGCTTGACTCAAGCACTTTAAAATGGTTAACTTCTACAGAATTTGACCCGAAGTGATTTTTGATGGGTGGCTGTGGCTGGCTTATTACGAAAAAGATATTTACTTTCGTTTTATTCCATTTTAGTAAGAAAGATAACGAAATAGTAATTCGTTCTTAATAAAATAATATCAATAAAAAATGTACGCATGGAAAAAAATTTCATTTTAGTAAGAAAGTGCTTATAATACGCTGGGGCACGTCGTAAAAATTGACCGTAATTCGTTTCTTACCCAAATAAATAACAGGGGAAATACATCTTTTCTGGTAATAATAAAAATAAATATAGTTTCATTTAGTTTTCCTGTTCCGGCTCGGTGGTTAAGTTTGATGGACACGGGCGATTTTTTTTTAGCGGGGTATTTTCACTTCAGGTATTTCGATAACCACATTTACCGAAAACATTTTCCTACAATACGAGTAAGAGATTAACAAAACCACTTGAGGTACAATAAATCACGTGACCCCCCCTCCCCCTTTTCGGGCTCTCCACGCACGAAATGGATTTGTTGGATGTTTTGAAAATGACTGACCAAATAAATGGAGCTGATCGCAAATTTTATAACAGGCACTGACATGTTTCATTCAATCATTGTCTTTATAAAATGTTAAAAGGGTTTATTTTTCTCCATATGCGACATGAAAGTTAATGTTTAACTTTGTTCAATGTTCATAATGCAAAAATAAAAAAAATCTTTCTTCCTATTTTCGACTGTAAATAAAAAAAATGTTGGTGCTAATGCAGAGAGTGATCCGCGCTATTTTTTAAATCGTATTTCAACGTTTAATTAAAGTTTATTATTATTATTATTATTATTATTATTATTATTATTCAATTGTAAGATTAAAGTACAGAATAGGTACAAAACACCATCCCCTCCCCATGTTAATGGCTTTTTAAATAATAACATTATTTCAGCACGGATCACTCTCTGCATGAATACCAAAAAGTTTATTAGCATAGATAACAAAACGAAAAATTCACCAAGAAACAAATACATAACAAATGTTACCAAAGGCAAGATAAGTTAGTTACTCTCCTACCTACCTGGATAAGTTTTGTATTTATCTTAAAGCGTTTATTTAGTTTGAAACACGAGTAATGCCGAATGCAAAGTTAGAGCAACAAAATGGCAGACGTGGGGCTGTTGCAGAGTCTCGATAATCGCTCAAAAATCAAAAATGAAACAAAATAGTAATACTAATAAAATTCCAACTTATAAATGTCAGATTTTCGTTTTGATGTCTATGCGAATGATCAAAGTTAAGTATCAAAATATAGTATAAATAAAATAGTTGGTACTAGTACAGAGAGTGATATCCGGACGTAAATAGTAACGTTATTTAAAAAACCATTCTTAACATGGGGAGGGGAGCGTATTTTGTACCTATTCTATACTTCAACCTTACAATTGAATAAAAACATAAAACTTTAATTAAACTTGGAAATACGATTTAAAAAATAGCGCGGATCAGTAAGTAGCACCGTTTATTTTTATGTACAGCATTCGATTCTAAACTAATTAACCGATCATGATGAATTTTTGAACACAGCTCTTAAGCGTAAGGGGATTGGGATGTGGACTACATTTAGTTTAATTTAGTTTTATGCAAAGGGCTAAAAAGGGGCGTGGAAGCCCTTTGCTAAAATTCAGATACGTCCCATTTTGTAAAATTTTAATAGATATTAAGATAATGTTGACTAATAGATTAAGACGAACTATTTTTTCGAGATTCTACCAGAGTAAATTAGTCAATTTTACCGATATCAGACGTAAATTAATATTTCCAAAATTTCAGTTTCTTTGGGGTATTTTAAAGTGTTTTAGGGGGTATAATAGGAGCACGAGTCCCAGTTGTAAGTCAATAGACACCAATTAAACAAGATTCCATGAATTTCCATTTTTTAAGACACCTTAAGTTTAAGCCTTAAATTTTAGACAGTTTCAGTAAGCATTATATCTTGATTGTAATTTTTGTGAGAAGACAGAAAAGTGGCGCAAAAAAACAGTTCAGTTCAAGGAAGTAACTTTACCCACTTTGGAACAGGTATTTTAGTTTATAAATAAAAACATACGGAAAACAAATTCAAAACTTGTGCAGGGATAAATTTACATATTGATTTTTGAGGAGCAGCTAAATTGAATTCAATGTTTTAATCGCTAGCGGCCATGTTTATTTTATTGCATTAAAATGTTTTAAAATCTTATCACATAAAATATTTTTAACTTTCAATTAAAAAAAAAAAGCAACAGCAAATTGAACAAAATTGAAAACTAAATTTACAAAAGTGAAAATAAAAAGTCGGAAGATTACATTTTGGAAAAAAAAACTATGTTCATAGCTTACGAACTGAAATAAATATAGATTGCACGTATAGTTTTTTATATATTTCAACGATTTTTAAATGATTAAAATGTATTATTTTATTAAAAAAGAAAAACGTGATTAGAACAAGGTTAAATTGGGCTCCGAAAAAAGGGGAAAAAATATAAAAAAAAAAGAGAGTGCAAAAAAAAAAAAAAAAAAGTTGAGTGTAGTGAACCAAAATAGATTGATATAGTTTTTATTCCATGCAATCAAATCGCTGAACTTATAAAACAAATCTTCAAACGTGTACGAAATAGAAGATAAACTTATACTAAAATCCTTTGTAAAGACATTATCGAAAGATAAGGGAAAAAAAAGTATATTTTCTTTTTCCGTACGTTCGGCCATATTGGAAACATGGATGTGTAATTGAAAAAAAAAAAAAAAAAGGTACCGATGGGGTGGGGTGGGGAGGTAGACTTGCGATGTAGAAAAAAAAGTGGACAAGAAAAATACCTACCGCGACATTTTGTTGTTTATATCTTAATTCTAACTCCGTGTGTACATGTGACATTTGATCCGAGAATTGCAGAGGCTGGCTTCTTAGGTAAATCCAGCAAGAACCGTGCAACGATATCCTCCTTTACGGAAAAAGCTACATTCTACCTCCATAACACAAATCTCGTACTGAAGTCTCGTTCTTTCAACTCTCGCCTCATCGTCGTAATCATCATCATCATCATCATCATCATCATCATTATTATCATTCTTTCTCCTCAGCATCATCTTCTAGTATCTAGAAAGACGTGCAAAACTGATTCTTATATCTTAAATAAATTATTTAAAAAATAATCATTTATTTATTGATTGTATGTACAAAACTATATAAAATATTACTCACTCTTCCTTCTTTAATGTGCTTACATTTGCTTAAGTTCGAAACTTAACCCATTTAATCGCCAGGGACTTTTTCCCTCGGGGCCTCCAAATCAACAGAATCTGCACGATTCTTGTAATTACCTTTTCTCTGTTGATTGCGGTGTAATATTAGTTCTGTGCAGTTCTAGAATGCCCACTTTCTCAGGCTTTGGCTTCTCTTTTTGAGAAGGGGGTTAGTTTATTGCTAATCGGAATCGCCTGAGGTGCCTCTACCGGGGAATGCCCAGGAATCTTTTGCGAGGTCAGAGTGCCCCTCCCCTCGGGGTGCTGACTTTTCAATCCCACTTTTCGACCCTTGTGTCACTTGTGGAAGAAAACTGAAATATAAATAACTAAATAGTAAAAAAAAAAAACAAAAAAAAAAAAAACGTTTATCAGTTGAGCTGCTAGCCAAGTTTAATCAACGTTTGAAGAATAAGGTGTAAAAATTCAAATTTGTGTGAACATTTTTTTTTTTTTACTATTGGGTTACAAGTTATCAAGACCAAAAGCCACTCGTGGATGTGGGTTAATGAGATGAAAATGGTTGTCAGCCGAAAGATGAGGAACTATGAGAGTACTGACATTGATCAATGGTATGAACTGATTACTGACAAGAATTTGTTGACATTGGATTTGAAGACAACTAAGTTGTAATCAGGGTACCAATCCCACGGTAATATGTTCCACAAACGGAAGACCCTTGCAAAGAAAGTCTGTCCATGGAAGTTACGCTACACTAGACATGTGGAAGGAAGGGGAAAATAAAGTGTTGCAGATATGACAGTATCAAAATGTCTAGCCATACCAAATTAGTTAATTTTATTCACCAACTTGATAAGACAATGAAAATTAAAGTTTGTGAAGAATGAGAGTTCAAAGTGCCCAAAAGAGATTTCGTAAAATATGCATATTCATGTAGTCACAAGAAGCATTTCTGGGTGAAACTTGATTTTTAACTACACATGGTTATCTTGGATGTCGCCTTGTGTGTTAAAAAGGAATTGAGCACGTGGCGCTGCTCCTGGCTTCAGGTAGTATATTTTGTCGATTAGCATCTCTGAAAAGTGCTAAGAACAACGTTAACAATATATATGTAGCTAAATTGACGAAAGAAAAAGATGGCTGAAAACATGACTTATGAACAGGTCACCAGTTAATAAGTGTTAAATTCAAACACAGGATTTTGTGAATAAAAGCGGGAGTTAACAAGCAAACCATATTTATACATATGTATATCAACAATTTTACAGAGATGTAAAATATACATTGAAAGATCAAAGTTTGTTGAGAAGTTTTAAAGTTCTTGAATACGAAATAGACAAAAGTGCCGGAAAGTTTGTTTCAAAATTACATTGTGTGTGTGTGTGTGTGTGTGTGTGTGTGTGTGTGTGTGTGTGTGTGTGCATGTGCATTTACTTTCTAGGTGGCTGAGTTTTCACTGGAGAGATAGTAGCAGACAAATAAATTTCAGCTCCGGGCACTCATGTCAATGTTTCTTGGATGGGCATAGTTGACATTGCTGAGAGACGAGGTACACTACAGGTGTAAGAAAAACTCTGATTTCATTGAACAAGTCACAGTTTTTATAAATTTAGTCAATATCTTCATTGTGGAGGTGATAAAAGCAAAGTTTAATAGCAAAGATAAACAAGGTACTGTGTATAACGGCTACACAAAAACATAAATAGTAATTCAGGGTCTTCATCGATAATGTCTCTAACACATGGAAAACCGCCCCTGATGTAAACACGGATGCAATGCTCATGGCGGTCTTGAGAGTTGAGCTTTGAAGACATGGTAGAATAAGTTATAATTTTGAAGTCATTGTTTGAACTTAAAAGGCTAATGCTGGTTTTGCACAGGAACATCAGGTCAGGTTTGGTCTTTTGTAGATGGATTTTAACTACTGGAAGGTTGCAACATACGTAGATCCCTGACGTTTGGAAATGATACTGTGTGATGTCATCTATGCTGTTTCAAGAGTAAGATGGATCTTCCAAAGCCTATGAACGGAGTTACGACAAAGTGTTGTGGTAGTCATGGTGAAAGTCATTGATGGCAGTCATGTAAACTTTCTGTAATACACTATTTTGTATTTCTGGAGAGAACTTGAATACCTACTAGATCCCATCCTCGGGCGTCTTCAGTCTTTCTGTATAGCAATTTGTCACAGACTCTGACATGAACACACTTCCCATTTGAAGTCAATCCTGACCAAATATTAAAAAAAAAATGATGTGTTCTCTCCTCAAGCCATTCAGTATGGTTGCAGATGGGAGCACTCCCTCTATTAATAGATGACAGCTTTTAATAATAAAATTAAAAAACAAATGGCGACAATGAGCAACTCATATAAAAATATGAATAAAAACAAAAATACATACTGGCAGGCCAGCACCAGCATAAAAAGAGCCTCTCTACCCGTTTATACACCATGCAAGAAGAGATCAACAATGGTGTAAATATCTCTGAAAGTGGCACCTCTAGCCATCACAACCAGGATCAGCCATCAGGTTTTGATGAAAAGGGTCCTGGCCCCTATCTCCATCATATGTAACAACAAAACAAAGAATAATAAGAAGCTTTAAAGCTCAGTCAAAGTCTGTTACACGAAAGAAGGTACTACCTTTTTGCTATCTGTACTTAAAGTTTGAAATGTAGAACAAGGTATCAAATGAAATCTTGTTCGATCAGAAAAAAAAAAAAACACTGACCTCCATAAATACATAACTCATGTAAATACTTAACTCGTGTAAATACATAACTCGTGTAAATACATAACTCGTGTAAATACATAACTCATGTAAATACTTAACTCGTGTAAATACATAACTCGTGTAAATACTTAACTCATGTAAATACTTAACTCGTGTAAATACATAACTCGTGTAAATACATAACTCGTGTAAATACATAACTCGTGTAAATACATAACTCATGTAAATACTTAACTCGTGTAAATACATAACTCGTGTAAATACATAACTCATGTAAATACTTAACTCGTGTAAATACATAACTCGTGTAAATACATAACTCATGTAAATACTTAACTCGTGTAAATACATAACTCGTGTAAATACATAACTCGTGTAAATACATAACTCATGTAAATACTTAACTCGTGTAAATACATAACTCGTGTAAATACATAACTCGTGTAAATACATAACTCGTGTAAATACATAACTCATGTAAATACTTAACTAGTGTAAATACATAACTCGTGTAAATACTTAACTCATGTAAATACTTAACTAGTGTAAATACATAACTCGTGTAAATACATAACTCGTGTAAATACATAACTCGTGTAAATACATAACTCATGTAAATACTTAACTCATGTAAATACTTAACTCGTGTAAATACATAACTCGTGTAAATACATAACTCATGTAAATACTTAACTCGTGTAAATACATAACTCGTGTAAATACATAACTCGTGTAAATACATAACTGATGTAAATACTTAACTCGTGTAAATACATAACTCGTGTAAATACTTAACTCATGTAAATACTTAACTCGTGTAAATACATAACTCGTGTAAATACATAACTCGTGTAAATACATAACTCGTGTAAATACATAACTCATGTAAATACTTAACTCGTGTAAATACATAACTCGTGTAAATACATAACTCATGTAAATACTTAACTCGTGTAAATACATAACTCGTGTAAATACATAACTCATGTAAATACATAACTCGTGTAAATACATAACTCGTGTAAATACATAACTCGTGTAAATACATAACTCGTGTAAATACATAACTCATGTAAATACTTAACTCGTGTAAATACATAACTCGTGTAAATACATAACTCGTGTAAATACATAACTCGTGTAAATACATAACTCATGTAAATACTTAACTAGTGTAAATACATAACTCGTGTAAATACTTAACTCGTGTAAATACTTAACTAGTGTAAATACATAACTCGTGTAAATACATAACTCGTGTAAATACATAACTCGTGTAAATACATAACTCGTGTAAATACATAACTCATGTAAATACTTAACTCATGTAAATACTTAACTCGTGTAAATACATAACTCGTGTAAATACATAACTCATGTAAATACTTAACTCGTGTAAATACATAACTCGTGTAAATACATAACTCATGTAAATACATAACTCGTGTAAATACATAACTCATGTAAATACTTAACTCGTGTAAATACTTAACTCGTGTAAATACATAACTCGTGTAAATACATAACTCGTGTAAATACATAACTCGTGTAAATACATAACTCGTGTAAATACATAACTCGTGTAAATACATAACTCATGTAAATACTTAACTCGTTTAAATACATAACTCGTGTAAATACATAACTCATGTAAATACTTAACTCGTGTAAATACTTAACTCATGTAAATACTTAACTCGTGTAAATACATAACTCGTGTAAATACATAACTCGTGTAAATACATAACTCATGTAAATACTTAACTCGTGTAAATACATAACTCGTGTAAATACACATGTAAATAGACATGTAAATAGACATGTACCTATTTACTATGCCTCCCCACGGGACAGAGTTAGACACCAGGGTCGTTTTTTAACGTGGAGAAATGGTACAAAAATAAAAATTGTCTCAGTCGTGAAGGATTTCTCCTCCACCGAAAGAGAGCAAGAAATAGAAGTGCAGCATCTGAAGAACAGATGGTATTTATTTGCTCCCCCACCGAGCAAATTAGGCACAAGGCCGATTTTTAATGTGAGGAGTGAAGGGAGGGGGAAGGGAAAAAGGGGACCAACTCCCGAGAGGTGGGAAATGGGAGCTAGTTAAAGGTCAGGCATGTGGGGTTGCCCCTACATCTGGTCTTTGCTAGTCATAGCTAGTCATAGCCTGCAGTATCTGCCGGAACAGATTTTGTTTATTTGCTCCCCCACCGAGCAAATTAGGCACAAGGCCGATTTTTAAAGTGAGGAGTGAAGGGGGAATGGGGACCAACTCCCCGGGGAGTAGGGGAGTTGGATAGTGACAATTGGTATGAAGGGTTGCCCCTACATTGACCAGGGTCTTATATGTGAGGTCGCCCACACATATGGTCTTTGCTTGCAGTATCTGCCGGAACAGATGGTATTTATTTGCTCCCCCACCGAGCAAATTAGGCACAAGGCCAATTTTTAATGTGAGGAGTGAAGGGAGGGGGAAGGGAAAAAGGGGACCAGCTCCCGAGAGGTGGGAAATGGGAGCTGGTTAAAGGTCAGGCATGTGGGGTTGTCCCCACATCTGGTCTTTGCTAGTCATAGCTAGTCATAGCTTGCAGCATCTGCCGGAACAGATGGTGTTTATTTGCTCCCCCACCGAGCAAATTAGGCACAAGGCCGATTTTTAATGTGAGGAGTGAAGGGAGGGGGAAGGGAAAAAGGGGACCAGCTCCCGAGAGGTGGGAAATGGGAGCTGGTTAATGGTCAGGCATTTGGGGTTGCCCCCACATCTGGTCTTTGCTAGTCATAGCTAGTCATAGCTTGCAGCATCTGCCGGAACAGATGGTATTTATTTGCTCCCCCACCGAGCAAATTAGGCACAAGGCCAATTTTTAATGTGAGGAGTGAAGGGGGGGGAAGGGGAAAAGGGGACCAGCTCCCGAGAGGTGGGAAATGGGAGCTGGTTAAAGGTCAGGCATGTGGGGTTGCCCCCACATCTGGTCTTTGCCAGTCATAGCTTGCAGCATCTGCCGGAACAGATACTACACTTTGATCTTGTTTATATATTTTATTGAGAAAGAAAAAATTGAACATAAAAAACGTACAAAAAATTCAATTCAACAAAATTAGGCACAAGGCCCTACAAGAAATTGGGAGGGGGAGGGTACAGGGTCTTTTTGACTACGTAACAGATGAGACTTTGAAGTCTTACTCTTGACTGGCAACATTTACCAAAATACCTCAATCACTCTGTGGATCCTAATCTAACTAATAACCCCAGCGTTCAATGTAAAATTTAACTATGTACAATTTGTATATTCATTTCTGTATGTTGTGTGTGCATTTTTTTTTTTTTTTTTTTTTTGTGTGTGTGTATGTGTAAGAAAATAAAGTTCGATTTCATTAGAAAGAGTTCTTGAATTAATTGGCATAAAATGTTCGTGGAGTGGGAAAAAACTAATGAAAATGTTCATTTCAAAAATAAAGAAAAAAAAAACTACTAATGTGTTGTTAGTAAGACCCCCCTGTACTATTCTATGTGGCTAGATCCCCCACTGTTTTCCGGGGAACCGAAAACAAGCAGAGCATCCCTAATGGGGTTTGGGGAAGTCGCCTTAATGGAGGTGGGAGAAAATAAAGCAACGGATGGGGGGGGGGGGTAGGAAGGTGACCTCTGAGTAGGGGGATGACCGGGGGCATCAGAAAATAAAGATGAGGAGCAGGGGGGTTGGGCAGACTCAGAGGTTCTCTAATACCAAAAAATAAAATCAGGAACAGGATCTCATTTGTACCACCAGTCAAGAGTTACTTTACTGAACTTATAATGCTAACCTAGGCGGGATGGGTTCCGTAGGACCCAGCACCGCCCATGCCATGCCTAAGGAGGGAACACGTATTGAAACTTGGCTCCTCGACGGATGCACAAACTAGTGCTGTGCACCCACCTCTTGTCAAATTCCACTCTAGGCAACCTCTTCCAATCGCATCTGATCTTTACTTTAAGCAAATGTTTAAAGTAAACGATCAGATCCCGATCAGGAACAGATGTCCCTTCGTGGACCAACTTGAGGCGCGCGATCCAAATGGTCATGCGCGCTACTGCTCTTGACCAAAAGGCCAAGTTAAATAAATAAATAAATACACATGTAAATACACATGTAAATACTCATGTAAATAGACCACTGCATTCTTATCTTATAGGTCACAATAGAAAAGGGGGCTGGTAGTTGGTAGTACAGTTCCACATTAGGAATTGACCATCTGAGTTTATGCTTTTGAAATTTTCATAATGGAGTTAGGAAATGTGGAAGAGGTCAGTAGAGGTGTTGAAAACAGAAGTTAGAGAAGCTGAATGAACAGACTATCCTTGTAAAATATTGAAGAAAAAAAAAGTTGTAGCAGTTCCCATTAATATGGCATTGAGAGGCCCCACCGGAAACTCCTGCCTGGTCCAGATTCCATCAATCAAATGACAACTCAGGAGTATTATACACATGCTGATAGGACAGACCCTGGAAGTTATTACAATGTCTGGATTCTTGTACTATCAAGCAGATAACATACATTATTCGAGATAAAAACGTTCACCTCCAGCATACTTGCTAATAAAAAGACAACAAAACAAGAAAAAAGAAATTAATATATATTTAAAGTATCTCTACACACTAAAACAAGCTCCGACTCAGCTAACAGCATCTTTTGTCCCTTTTATCAGAAACATTGCTTATGGAATCTGAAGACTCAAGAACAGAATGGGTGCTAGCATTATTGAAAGTTCATCTACAGTTTGTTATTTGCTCTCTTTCTACAAAACCTGGTTTCAGTGACAAGCTAGAGCAATATTACTAAAACTATGATGTTAAGCGCAGATTTTACATCAGTTTCCATCTTCTAGAATATATAGATATAACTACATGCAACCTGGCTGATGTCAGCCCTTTGGATGCAACTGTATGGAGAGTTTTTTCCTGATGTTACTATAATTAAATAACCCGCGTGTTATTTCTTCTGCTCTTCACATCAACAATTTCTTGGTTAAGTTTGACACTATTGTCCAAACTTCCAACTTCCAAATACGTAACGCACCTTCTCTCAACTGCAAAAGCACTTCTGCTGATCGAACTTACTTCTTCAAAATCCAACTTCAAAATGAACATGCTCTCTGAAAAATTAACCCTCTTTTATCTCCAACCAGGAGCATCTCATCTGCATATCAGGTGGTAACATTGCAGGCATATAAAGAAATAACGCAGCCATTTTTGTTTCTTTCTTCTTCATTCATTTCGTTCCATGACCGACCTATTGAATTATGCATCACGCATTTCCCTACAGTTATCCACCTCGGAGTTTGTGAATTTTAGCACCCAAGTTTCTATGAGTGAGAGCATACATAATGGATATTCAATTTGACCAACTTCATTAACTACATATTATTCAATCTCATTTCATTATTATGGCAGGCATGGAGAAATATATCCCACATCATCACCTGTGTATTAACTTTGTTTCACACCTACATCTCCTGATTTTGGTATTTGGATGTTGTGAGTGTCTCATACTCTAAGGTATGCAACGGCTCATGCCTTCTCTCCAAAGGGTTGATATCAGCAGGTAGCATGTAACTATATTGCAACAGAGACGCTGACGTGTATTTATTTATTTTATTTTTTTTTTACACAGTGATCACCACTTATCAAGGCCCGGAAGCCACTCAGGGATAAGGGTTATTGCAAGTACATTACGTTAGTGTGGAGATTTGATGAAGTGTTTACTTAAGGGGGCAGTTCATTAGGAATTTGTTAACATTGGACTTGAACACATCCAAGTTGTAGTCCTGAGGGAAGCAGGCAGACGGAACAGAGTTCCACAGGCGTGCAGTTCTAAGAAAGAAGCTTTGTTCATGGAATCCGCGTTTTGATTTAGGCACAGATATAGACTGGGGGAAATTTTTCACAGTGGATTCAGCTAGACGGGTGTTTTTTGTGAAAGATTGGCGAGGGGGGACCAGAGATTGGAGTTCAGACGAGCACCTGCCATGGAAATAACGATAAAACAAGGATAGGCTCGCAACGTCTCTTCTGTGGGAGAGAGGTTGCAGGGTAGAGAAAAGGGCATCCCCCACTGTGATAGCATCGACATGACAAGTACGCAAATGACCAAGCCGTGGCATGATATGATGTCACAGCAGAGGAATAGGAAAGAAAAAGTGGAGAGAGATTTGGAACCATGTGGACGATGATAATGAGGCGAAGTATGTACTGACAAGAAAGATTGAAAAAAAAATAAAAACGATGTGACAGCAACTGGACTTGAGCAGACATGTCAATGTTGGAAGAGAAAATGCATGTGCTTGACACGATACAACAGAGTTTTGTTGACCACATGGTGAACGAAGAGACTTGTAAAACCAAGATGCAGGCATAGTTAGGAAAGTACCAAGAATAAATGTCTTTTATTTCAACTAAAAAAAAACGTTGAGTCAAATTCCTTTGTTCCTTAGTGAGACTTTCATACACAAACTCAGGTCCGTGTTAACATGTAACTACAACGTTGCAATTGGATGCTAGCTTGGATAGAAGATAGATGACAGTCACATCCTTGGAAATGTACCAAGATTCACGCTGACGATTAAAAATGTTATATGAGGTGTCCTCAATAAGTTCCCAGACATTAAAAATTGTCATAAACCCTTGAAAATTCAGTATGTTATTGCTTTACATTTTATGAGATGATTAAACAATTTTTATGATTTCAGGTTCAAATGAACAGGTACAGCAGGAATTGGAATACATCCTATTAAAGCCTGATCGTCACAACTGGTGAATTTCAAAAATGCAATCTGGACGTGAGGACACTTGTCCTGGTTCATGGCTCTTTCTACTTTCGACAATCCTTCCCTTCCTAGTGAATCATCTCTTAATGCTCCCTGGGAACTTGGCATTAAGGAGGGCGTCCATAGCCAGACAATGCTAAAGAATTCATATCCGTTTTTAGCAAACTTAAGTGTTTACTAATTCAAGTTGATAAGGTTGTGTAACAGAACCGGTGACACACATATGTAGCAGCAGCGGCATGATACATATGCAAATGACCAAGCAGGTGCGCAAGGTGATGTCACAGTGAAGAAAAAGGAAAAGAAAATCGGAGAGAGATTTTTTTTTTAAAACCCATGGGAAACGACAGTCAGTGCAAAGCACATGCCTGCAAGAGAGATTTGGAAAATCTGCATGACAGTGACTGAACTTGAGCAGACGAAAGGAGAAAAAGCACGCATCTGATATGACAGAGTTTTATTAACCACATGATGAACAAAGAGACTTGTAAAACCAAGATGCAGGCGTAGTTTGGAAAGTACCATGAATAAATGTCTTATTTCAACTAAAACAAATGTTGAGTCAAATTTCTTTCCTTTCCGAGACTTTTTTTTGCACAATGTCAGATCCTATAACTACCACATTACAATATTGCTTACTATGCACCAAAACCATGTCTTCTCCAGTTTTCCATGCTCTCTAGTGCCTAAGACATCCATATGTATTAAAGAGTGGATGCAAGAAGTGGTACACTATATCTGACCGAATCATTTGGGATACTGATTGTAATTTAAAAATTACTCCCTATCTAACCTAATATGTGATCTGCTTCACCCATTAAATCCCAGATTATCTAAACTTTTTACTATAGGTTTGAAACTTTGTGTAGTGACTAAAAATGGGTTAGAATACACAAACTGAAAGAAAAAATTGAAGAAAATTGTCTGAACTGCTTTGCTCCGTAACATAATACGTAAATTTTATCTTGAACGTGTAGCCTCTTCATTTCTAAAATATATCACACATACCCTAAATGTTCTATTTATAGGAGAGTCAATATTTCCCTTTCTAAATAAAATAAACATTTTTCTTTCAATTATCAGAGCCTATTCCATAAAAGTACTTGTAAAACAGGCAAAGCGATGCAACATTGCAGTGATGGGACAGGTTGGAACATAGTTGATAATGCATGACCTATTAAATTGGAGAGTTATTTTTGGACTCTGTCTAAGAGAGAGAGGAGGGGGAGAGAGAGGAGGGGGTGAGAGATAGAGAAAGAGGGGGGGGGGGAAACTAGTGATAGCTGCATCAACTCAACAATACTACAGGCTGGAACGATAAATTTGTCACCCCGAAGAAAACAATACTACAGCTTTATTTTAAAACTTATTGAAAAAAATCAATTCAGGTAACTTTTTTTCTCTTAATCCTAATCTAAATTTAGCTCTGTCGAACAAGGTTCAAAACTGGTTAGCTAGCCCTTTCCATCTTTTTATTTTTTTATCTAATGTTTAAAAATAAACAGTCTTTATTACAGCCATAATAAAAATCATATATTTTACTAGTGGGATCTGTGCCTCAGTATCGTCTGGGAAAACTGATAAAATCAAGAAACTTCTGCTCCCACCTCTGAACTTTATATTTTTTATGCAATTAAAAAAAACAAAACAACTTTTTTGTAAGTAATAGAAAGGCGTTATATTAAAATCAAAACAATTATTAAAATTAAAAATGATAGAAATAGTTAATTAATGAGATGTCCTCTTGTAAAGCAATATGTAAATTAGTTAACATTATAACTTTGATTGCACACACTTGATCAATATTATTAAAAAGAGAGTCCTATTACATTTTGAAATCAGCACTTGATAATGTTGTCTGAAATAAGTGTCTGGTAAAGTAATTCAGCAGTATTAAGGCAGCAACCCAACTAACAGGGAAGTTGGCAACATTCATTGCCTGGTTGTATCTTCCTCCGCATGCAAGAATTACAGCACTGCTTCTGCACATGTGCAGTTGCTACTCCTTTATGTGTTCCGAGTCAAACTTTCCTAGACTTTGTATGCAACTGCTGAACCTTGCTGCTCTGTGTCAAGGGTGTACCTGCGATCTTACTAGTCTAAAGAATAACTGCAATCTACGAAGAGGACTTCATGAAAACCAGACAAACAATCTTCATGGCCTTTGTAGAGAAGTACAACTTGGTAAACAGCAACACAATCAGCAGAAGCTGAATAAATCATCCCCCCTCCCCCAAAGCCCATTATACAATAAAACAACTTTTTAGCCTGTTAAAAACAAGCAAGATTTATAGACTACTAAATTAGAATGAGTTTCATGCCAAATGGATGGTTGAATATGGTTAAATTTGTGCTCATTTTTTGCACTAAATACTAATCCTTATTGATCCCTAACTATGCATTAAATGGATACGATAATATTTAGTTTGTCGCACTTTAACATAAAGATTCATACAAAATTTCAGTCAAATCAACCAAATAGTTTCTGAAAAAAAGTGAAATAGACGGACAGACAAACAGACAAAGAGAAATGTAATATAGCTTTTATCGTTAACAAATAAAACAAACAACAAACAAATAAGCCCATATTTTCTTTTTATTATTATTACTAGAGGATAAAATGATATTGAAATTGAAGGTGATATTTTGACCAATAATGTGGATGAAAAAGATAAGATTCTTTTAGGTTTTCAGTTTCAAACAGATGATAGCAAAATGGTGATCTTTTATACAAATATCTAAAACTTGAATTCTTTGTATTTCTTGGCTTTTCCGCTATCTTGCTGCCGTTTTCGTTTCTGGAAAAAAAAAAAAAAAAAAAATGAATTTGTAATGGTGATATTTTGAGAACAAACTAAATTAATTACAAGAAAAGGAAAAAATTGTTTTGATGGAGAATGAAATGTTGAAGAAATGGAAAAAATATGAATTGAGATGAATAATCTTGAATTTGATTTGTTTTCAAGGGCACATTAACCCCTTCCAAGTTATTTAATGTCAGCGCATATGGCATAATCATATTGATACACCGTTTCCTGTTAAATAACCAAAGTTAAGCAATGTTGAGCCTGGTCAGTGCTAAAATGGGTGACCATTTGGTAATACTAAGTGCTGTATGTGCTCTGGAGAGGGGGGTGGACATCACTGAGTTGTTCTTGCCCAAGACACGCTGCATGAAAATAATGCAGTGCCCTCACGACTCTGTAGCGTTAAGGGACTCTCAGATCGGATCTCAGAATGCCAAATCTCAATAACTATTATAACAGATTCATTGTATACATAACTGAACACAAATTGCTATTTTAACACAAAGCAGTTAGAAATTGTGAGTTCATACCTTTCTTAACAGTATCAGTTTTTAAATGATCAAAATATAGATCCGACTTTATTTGTACTTGATATAGACAATATCATAATCTGTGAGGGTATCAATTATGCTGTATATACTTGTGTAACCCCCCTTCTTCCCCATGTTATCTGTGAAATGGACAAAAATTCAAATTCCAAAATGGAATCAATGTATTTTGTACAGACGATAAAGTTCTCAGAATCCAAGGGAGGTAACTATAGTTTATCAGTTTGACCAAATAATTCTAATTCTTGAACAACCAATATGTACATGTTTTGCTGTGTCTTATTTCATTTTAGTTATTTTTAAATAAATAAATTGCTATTAGTTTGATATGTGATTTTTTTCTTAAAAACTTACCTATAATAACCCAAATAGTTCCTATTCCATATGACAAACTGATTTATCTCCCTTGCTTTCAGCTAGCTTCAGCCATTTTAAATTAAAAAATGGCAGAGTGAGAATAGCTATATTTTTTTTTTATGAAAATAGTTTTAACAAAACTTCTACTTGATCATTTTTTGGAATTTTTACTAATTTCAACATGGTGCATAAGTATGCAATAGTGTTTTATGCATTCATTTTCTTTTTTTTTAGAAATCAACATGCAATGCACAAGCACTCATTTAATAAAATGAAAATGAGAGAATTGGTCACTCGTGCTGGGGAAGAAGTTAAAACAGAAGTAAAGACTGTCAGAACAAAAGATCTTCTGTAAAACTAAGTAAAACAGTGTCTTATTGTTAGCCTTTTGGCTAAGAACAAAGTGTAGTATCTGTTCTGATGCTACAATTTAATTATTCTGTCCTCAGAATATACATTAAAATTAAAATTGTTTAGAACTCCTCTTCCACTGATGAAATTCTCCTAGACTGAGAATTTTAATTTTTGTATCAATCCAGACTGCTCTTTTGGAGGAGCTGGATTTTCTTCCACATTACAAAAACTGATCTTGTGTTTGTGTCCTCATAAGGAGGCAAGTAAATAGAAATAATGTTTCATTGTAAAAAAAATAACTTTGAATATATTGGTACTTTATGTTATAGTTGACATGTACAAGGTTCTGTACCTGCAACCAAGTCTAGCACAAGGCCATCCCAGCGAGTATCCTCAAAGCATTACATTAACATTGACACATATACCAACTTAGTTATCTAACTGGGTGTATTTAGAAAAATGAGGGAAGGAGGTAGAGGGAGTTATGGAGAAAGGGGGAAAATGTCAGTACCTTCTGTTTAGCTGCATGTTCAGCTACCATGTCTGTTAGATCTTCTTTTTCAAGTTGGGATTGCTGTTCTCTCATTGTCTGTTCATATTTGGCTTGCATGGCTGCCGTGTCCATGTCCAACTCTTCAGGATTCAAAGCAACTTCGATTGCTTCAGTGGTTCCCTTTTCACCAAATCTCTTTTGGCTTGGCATTCCAATCACCTGAAAATGAGAAGAAAAACAACAAAAAAATCATTAATTTTAACCTTTTGCTTGATATTTAAATCTCAGTTAGATGTTGACATTTTAAAGGTTTAGTGTTTATTTTCACTGGAAATTTCTTGCTTATACAATAAGATAGTTAAGTATGGTTGTTTGCAGAGTTTTCAGTGATAAGAGTATGTTAGCAAAGGAGAACATTGCCAAGATATGAACCATAAAATACATAATAAATTGACTTTTCAAAGAACGGATTTTAAATTGAGAATGATATAAGTAAAATGACTCATCATATTCGGTTTAACGTGCGTTTTGACTGACTTTTAGAAATTTCCTCAATCCTATTATTCCTAACTGACCTATCGTTGCTTTATAAATATTTCTACTATAATGACAATTTACTAAATTCCTGGAATTGCATCTAAATAGCAATATGTATTCATTGTTAAATTTTGATTACTGGGTTCAATTCTAGCCTTTTCCTTTTAACATATTTTCAAACTTATTTACGTCGTTCCTCTAATTACTGGGATCTGTCCCCTTCCATATATAACACATCTCCATATCCGTCAGCCGTTTTATGTCTTCTGGCTAGGTGTGTTTTTGGTACACCAAACTCCATATTCAACACACACACACACACACAAAATTATTTAAATAAATATCTTTCATTATTATTCACATATATCTACAACTCAACTCTCGAACTCGACACTGACTGAACTCTGATTTTGAACCCTCTTAACTGAATATATTGAATCTATCTTTCTTTGTGACGTCAAAATGTACTAAGACAATGTGAGAGTCTGTCACGTGGATTCTACATAATACACATGTCTCTGCACGCCTATGTAACACAAAAACAAACCTCAATCCATTGTCTATTATTCCTAACTGACCTATCTTTGTTTTATAATTATTTCTACTATAATGACAATTTACTAAATTCCTGGAATCACATCTAAATAGCAATATGTATTCACTTTTGACTTTTGATTACTGGGTTCAATTCTAGCCTTTTCCTTTTAATAAATGTTATTTTCAAACTTATTTACATTGCTTCTCCAATTATTGAGATCTGTCCCCTTCCATATATAACACAAAGTCTCATGTTCTGTACAGATCTGCTCATAGAGTCCACATTTAATCTTCCTCTGAAGTTTTCAGATTGCTTGTTTGGTTGGTTTGTTTTATGGCATATCAATCCTTTTTAGGTTATTTGAATGCTGAATCCAGAAATTTTGAAAAATGTTTTAATGTTTCAATATATATTTATATTTCAACAATATTTATATTTTATATCTTTAAATATTTATTCATGGTGTTTGGTTTGATTGTTTGGCACGTGTACAGTTTAATCAAGACATTAAAAACTGAAAATATCCAAAAAGGTTATATCGTACATATCCGTTTTGGACTGAAGATTTCTGAAAAAAAATTTCACTTAATTTAAGTGAGAAGTTTTTTTTACAGAGGAAAAACATATTTTTATGACAGCGCGTTGAAGATAGACATCTTGGAATTTTTTGGACACACCACGGGGAGATAACTCAATGTAAAGTGCTGGCACTCCCTCATCTTTGATACTAGCTTTTCTTCCTAAAAATCGAACCTTTTGCTCGGTATTATAAATTGTTTTTCGCTGTAAAAAAAAAAAAAAAACTACTTCATGAAATTAAGTGAAATTTTTATCCAGAGAACTTCATTCCATAACGAATACATACAATTTAAACTTTTTTTTTTCGATATTTTCATTTTTTTTAATGTCTTGATTAAACTGTACAAGTACCGGTTGTTTTGGTAGAGAAAATTATTTTTGTTTTTGACTCTGCAGGATATGATTGAGTTTTGCAAATAGAAAGGAAAATAAAAACGTTTGGTGCATTTTAGATCAAGAAGCCTGTATCTCCAGACAGCCTGATCATCAGACTAAGAATGATACGATGGATGCAAGTTTCAAAGACAAGCTTAGACTTGATGACCAAATAAGTATAATAACTAAACATAACAAACAATACACACC
Source organism: Euprymna scolopes (assembly GCF_053919585.1). NCBI lineage: Eukaryota > Metazoa > Mollusca > Cephalopoda > Sepiida > Sepiolidae > Euprymna > Euprymna scolopes. The sequence goes on from NC_136503.1 coordinate 44,392,603, forward strand.
ACCTCTGTTGCTGATATGCAAATGTTATTAATCTTATGATTTTCAAAACCTGCTCCCTAATAAATGGAGGGCTTTAATAGAGCAAGAAAATTCCAGAAATCTGTTTGTAGATGGGTACTTTAACTAGTCAGTTTATAAAGCATAAGAACAGAGTTTTAATTATTATTTATGTGATAAATTATTTCAATGAAATTATTTAAATCTTATGTAAGAACACAAGGAGTTTTAATTATTATGTATGTGATAAATTATTTAAATGCTTTACACATTTCAACAGCAATTTATTTTTTCTTTAAAATCATACTTACAGCAGTCATATCATAGATGTGAGCTGAGCCCATCATATTGGTTCCGACATTAGTCTTCTTCTCAGGTAAGATTGTATACAGGGCAGGTGTATCTCCACCTTGGTCCATAGCATCTTCAATACGTTTCTTTCTCAACTCTATCATGTCAGGTGTCTCAACTCCCATTGGTACTGATGTTATACCACTTGGTGTCACCAGACTGTGAGGAAGGAAAAAAAATGTTAAAAATATTTGCATAAAAGTTAAATATTAACTAACAAATAAAATTACTTAATTAAAAATAGAATAAAGATTAAAAACATTTTACAAACATTAAAATTTACTTAAGCTTATGAGGAAATAATAAAACACGTAAAACATTTTACTAAGAGGAATTATTATAATTTCATTATAATCAAATTAAATAATTAATGTTAATTATAATTTTACATTCTTAATTTAATTTATAAAACTCACTATTTCTATCTGCCTGTTTTCATTTTTTTTAAAGTGCATCTCCTCTGAAACGCAAGGTATCAGAGTGGTGCGAGCGCTATGTTTTTATTTTGATTCTAGCAAATCGTATTTTTTAAAACTTCTGAAATCCCTACTATATATTCGGTACAATATAATATATGATAATCGATAAAGAATTGACTCCATAATAAAAAAATATGAAATCTGCATAAATTAAAATATCACATTTAAGTGTATTTTACAACTGGGCAACTAGTGATTCTAAGTAATTATTATATATATATATATATATATATATATATATACATACACACAGTAGAATCCAGGGATATATATATATATATATATATATATGTATATATATATATATATATTTATATATATATATATATATATACATACACACACAGTAGAACCCTGGGATACGGTGGCCCTAGGTTACATTTTTTTCAGGTTACGATGTGGAATACAATGTTTTTCCGGCCCATGGTTACGGTATTTGCTCGGTCTTACAGTGTGTTATTTATAATGTTATTTGATTATATATGTGTATGATATACTGTACTAATATTTTGTTACTAATTTTTAATGCCATATTCCGAGGTTCTACTGTATATATATATATATATATATATATATATATATATATATATATATATATATATATATATATATATATATATATATAACAAGGTGTCTTCAATAAATTTTCAGACTTTTTTTGTACAGGCAGGGGGTTCTACTGTATATATATGTATTTCTGTGTTCCCTATAGAAAGAAAAGTTAGAAAATCTTACATAAAATCTAAAAGTGTATTCTTATGTAAAATTTACCAGGGAAGACAATGAAAGTATTCTCAAATCTTTAAGTGCACCCTAAAGGGGCTATGAGGACATGACTCCTTAAAACTTCAAATTTATTCTATTTTTATGAAATTCAAATCATATGTATAAAATTTTCTTGGAAAGAAAATGAAAGTAAGCTTGAATTTCTAAGTGCTCCCATAACCAAATTAGCTAAGAGAGCCTTAACCTCCTTTAAAAGTATACCCTACTTTGATGAAATTTCTATCATATAAATGAGATTCCTCAGGGAGGATAATGAAATAGTTCTTAAATTTCTATGTTACCCTCTATGTGTCGAATCTATACATGACTCAGGACGGCAGAACTCCCTTTAAAATTTCAAAATATCTTCATTTGATTTTAATGAAAGTTAAACCATGTGTATAAGACATTAAGAGTTTTAACAAAATTTTGGTTTCTCTTGAATATATTTGGAGGTGGAATATTCACTTAGTAAAAAAAAACAAAAAAAAAAAAAACAAAAAAAAAAAACAAAAAAAAAACATAACATGGTATCAGAATACTGAAAACAGACACTAATTCTCGTCATTCAATCCTGAACAACGTTGGGTATCCTTGCTAATAATTGATATTAATCATTATTGTTTCATTATTATGCTTTTACAAAAGAAATTTAAAAACTGTTAAATATCTAAACTAACAGACAATAATTAGAAAATTTTAGAAAACCAAATAATGTTATAAAATATTTTATTAAATGATTAAAACACTGGTCACTTAACTTTTAGCCCATTTGCTTCAACCAAAAAGTAAAAAAATCTATATGGGTGGGAGGAGATTTTAAAAGAATCTTATATGCCTAAAGATGGGCGTGGAGCCCCCCCCCCCCAAAAAAAAAACTCCTCACTACAAAAGTATCTACAAAGTAATGGATGGCCTATGGATGGATGGACATGCCTAAAGAACATTCAAGGGTCAAATCTACAAAACATTTCACAGATTTTCATTGAGGAATGTTCAAATAAAATCTGCTTATAAAAAAAAATTTTTTTTTTTTTTTTTTTCACTTATATGATATTGAGGATCACATTAATTACTTACCCTTCTGCACCAGGCGTAATTAATCCTGTCGTATCAGGCTCTTCTTCAGACGATTCCTCTTCGGATTCTTCAGACTCAGACTCTGATTCTAATTCACCCCAATGTGTTTTGTCTATCTCTTCTTCAGGAACAGGAGTCTAAAAAAGATAACATATTTCTTTTAGTCTTCTACTAAGACATGACATTTTTTTCTGGCAATTCAGAAGCTAAACTAATTGTTTTAAGGGAGGTAAGTATTTTATTAAAGCAGATGAAAACAAAACTCATTTTTTTATTGCTATTACTTGAATGCTTTGTTTAAGAAAAATTACAATATCGTAACTTGAACATTTTTTGTTATTAATGTTATAAAAATTTGTTACATTAAATGAAATAAAAAAAAAGGCCTTTTCTTACAATTCTTAGTAAAATAGAGTTATCTCCCCTAGAACAATGAGTTAAGCTTCCGAACTGACCATTTTTCTTTTTCTATCTTTCCGTTCCAAAAAGTATCATTTATCCCAAACACCCATATCTATTACTAGCAGGACTACTTGGCGTTGTCCAGGGCAAAAGTATAACATATTTTTATTAAAACTTCTATATCTTTCTCTCTTTACCCCTCCTCCGATTTCACATTCCTTTTCACCACACCCTCTTTCTTCTCTGCTCAGCTCACTCCTCTCTCTGGACATATACATGCAGACAATACTTTTTTTAAAAAAAAAATAGATTTCTCAAGGAATGAGTCGGTATAAGAGAATTAACTCCTTGATTAAAGAATCAGTTACTTAGTATATAATCTGTTGGGAAAATCGACTCTTCAACTGACAAAATTTGTGTCAGTTTAGGGTCAAAGAATAAATATTTTTCCTAAATTTTGGACATTATTCATCTGAGGCAAAACCAATTAAGAAAATACCAACTTTGTGGACATTTGTTTTGTCTTTTATTACTTTTAGCCAGAGCCAGAATGGCAGCTTCCTTCAGTATTAACAGACTATGCATACCCACAGTAAGGGTGCCTGCGCAGGGATTTTTTTTTGTTTGTGGCAAGAGTTGCGCAATCTCCAATCATACCTCTCCCGAGTCGGCATTGTTAAATACCAGTGGCAAGTGGAGGTTCAGGACGACTACAAACAATGTTGAGATAAGCGGAGAGGACATACAGCACCTAGTATTCCCAAATGACCACTCATCTGGTACGAGCCAGGCTCAATGTTGCTTAACTTCAATGAGCTGACAAGAACCAGTGTGCCAACATGATTAGCCAGACATAGAAACATACACACATACAACTGCCCTTTATATTATAGACTATACTAAAGTTGAGTTAATCAATGTTTGTTTATATAAGATCTTTTTGTCCTAGACATGTTTACATACATGTTAAAAATATCTCTTGGTTTGGAGATTAAGATATATTCAAAAAAAAATCTACTTTAATTGTTTTAATTAACCATAATTTGCAAATTACTCACCAAGCCACTCATTTCCTCTGTCTATTTTTCTGTCTATTACTCTCACCTTCTCTCACTATATATGCATTTGCCCCAACCTTCCTGCTCTTATTTCATACACTTACTATCACTCTAGCTCCAGTCACTCTCTGTTTATTAAAATCAAAGATAATAGAACTAATTACAAAACAGAGGATTTGGATAGTCCATTATAAACAACAAGGAATATCACCACAGTATTAATACTGTTTAATTCATATGTGAAGATAAAAATTAAGAATACTTTTGTGAAATGAATTAACCTCCACACACTTCCCTTCTGTTGTGAGTAAAATAGAAATATAGGTTTGTTTATGTTTACACTCAATTTTTTTGACAGGTGTATTTTTTTTTTTAGAGATCTGTTTGGGCACTAAATGACCAAAAGGATGATGTATCATTAAAACAATTTAAGGTTAAGTTTTTACCTGGAATTCCCCACTTTGTGTGCCAAAGACATCTCCATACAAAGGTTTGCCGGCTTCATCAACTGGGGGTTTACCCCAGCCACCAGCATGATAACCAAATGAACATGACTGAAAAGAAAGAAATGAAATAGGGTTAATACAGATTTTCAATATTCATTTTCAAGCTTTTCTCCATACAAAATCTGACATATAAAACAAATGATATAATAAACCAAAAAAGTAATAATATTGTAATTAATGTTTAAAAAATATTTTAATAGTATTTATTTCAATTTTGAATTTCACTTTGGCTACATCTGTAAAGTATATGAATAACATCATAGTTTCATGATAAAGGGGCGTAACTCTTGCATTGACAATACCTGAAATAATATAATGCAATTTCAGAAGAATGTATTTTTATTTTATTTTTAATATTTAAAAAATATTAATAGCATTTTTTTCGATTTTATTTTAAATGTTTAAAAAATATTTTAATAGTATTTTTTTCGATTTTATTTTTAATATTTAAAAAATATTTTAATATTTCGATTTTATTTAAAATATTTAGACACAAATTTTCACTGGACATCAAGGATACGATTTTCAAGCGCTTTTCAAGACATTTTCCAAATAATAAAAGACAAAGTTCAAAATACAAGACCTTTTCAAACCTGTGTGAATCCTATAGAAGAATTAAATATGAATGTAAAACTATCATTATTATATTGTTCTACTATTGTCCTCCCAGTTAAAAGATGGGATGGTTGGTTCATTCTATGGCATATCAATCCTTTTTCAAATAATTTAATACCGAATTCAGTTGTAGTATTGGGAATCCCAGCTTAATTGCTATATAGGTAGTTTTAGAAATAGAAAGTTATGTAAGTATATTTTCATTTCCCATCAGCGAGTTGGCAGGGTCACAAAAGGTTAGGTTTGACAGGTATCAACCTAGAGAGAATACACCGGAAATTAAGGGTGACACGGGAATTGTGGTCGTAGGCTTCCAGTTGAGGACCACATGGGCTGAGAGTCGGTTTAGGCAGCAGAGGAATGCAGATCAGAGATTCGGTTCTCCGACAACCAGGGTTCGAGATGATAGGCTTGCCTTTAATAAAAGATTGAAGCTTCAGTCCATCTTGTTGTCATTAATGAATCTGTCTGCAGTGACCACTTCCCAATGAGATGGCAGACCAGCGACCAGAAGATATCATCCGCTGGCCAAGGCAACCAGGTATGTACGCATTATACATTTGCACGTACACGTCTCGAAGACTTTCAAAGCAAGAAACGGTGTAAGGATAAGAACACACACCCATACACACACATGTTAATAAGAACACACAGACCCGTAAAAGTAAAAGCAATCGTAAAAAGAAAACATACAAGAGAACGATTTAGCAACGGAAACGTTTAGTAATAAATAAATAAATAATAAACAGGACAGCAAACATTTAGGGTAACACAGTTACTTTAGTAAAAAAAAAAAATCTTCCTTTAAATTCTTAAAATCTTCCAATATTTATTCATACTGTAAACATATATATATATATATATATTTTTTTTTTTCACATTAATATGTTTTCTGTAAAGAGTAGATTTTTTTTTACTTAGCTTGGACCTTGAAAGATACTACGACTCTGGGCCAGAATGAACTTGGGAGCAATGTCAACTTGGGAGGTGTCTCTACACTCCTCCTAAAGCTAAATTGTAACACAGTACTGAGTTGAGATAAATAGTATTTGAAGTAGTTAATAAGGTCGGATAGTTTGGTATACAGAAGAAAAAACAGAAAGACGATGGGAAAGATGGATTTCGGGGTAAGCACTGTGCCTAAGTCAATTTTGTATTGTACTTGAGAGAAAGAAGAAAAATGAAAGAAAAAACCAAAACCAAAAAGGTAAAATAAAATAATTAGCATAATAACTAATACAAATAAATGAAAAACAATTAAAAAATAAAATTTTTTAGATAAATAAAAAAAACTATTTAGAAATTTGCACTCGTTAATTTATTAATGGATTTTTTCTTTTATTGACCATCAAAACTTTTTAGTAATATTGAAGCAATTATCTACCGAAATGGCTGTCAAACTTTATTAACTAGTTTTGCCTGATTTTTCTAGAAGTGACAAAGTAAATCAATGCATCATTAATGTTGTCTGACAATTTATCTATCCCATTAAGCCCTATCCTTGAGTGGCTTTTAGCCTTGATGAATGATAACTCGTTAATAAATAAAAAAAAAAAAAAATGAAATAAAAGACAGTTCTGGTTTATAAAAGTGACATAACATAGGATAGAGATTATGAGAAACTAGTACTTTTGGAAAGAATGATATTGTATACAAATTAAGAGTGATGCTTACTTCTGGAATTGGGGCATTTAAACCTGGAATTTTCAAATTAGGGTAGGATGGAGGCGGTCCATATCGCTGCATAGCAATCAGCCATGGGGGAGGAACCTTCTCTGAATTCTGAAAAATAAAAATAAAAATAAATAAATAAATTACAGAAAAACACTGCTGCTAGGACAACAATCGTTTTTATGCATAACAGCATATAAACTCATTCAGTTTTATTTATTGTAAACAATTTATTGAACACAAATTGTTATTTTGCCTTCATAGCAAGGCGGAAGAGGCAAGTTCATATCTTTCCCAATGTGACAACTGTATAAATTAATGACATAGATCCGACCTGATTTAAATTTGGTTGAACCGCTTCCAGTTTGTATTGGTATCTGTTATGTCACCCTAGTCCCAACAACAAGTGTAAACATTAATAACCCCACAAAGATAGAGTATGTAGATTTAATTCAAAAAATGGCGTGACAAAGAAAATGATAAATGTTTCGCTTATAACATTTCGATACAGCCAATGAAACAGAAATGTAAAATTCAATTTTTTTAGTGTTTGTCCAAAATTCCCTCCATATTAAAAAAAACAAAAAATAAAGAAAATTCTGTATGATGTACATATTCATGACTGAAAGAAAAATATTGTATTCCAAAAATCATGTAAATTGATTAAGTTGTTTAATTTAAAAATTAAAGAAAATCAAATTTTTTGTCTAAACAAACAGCAATAATATTGCAATACCATCTTGAAAACATTCTGAAGAAAAAAGGGAGATAACTCCAAAATCAAGATTTTAGAATGTCATTCTTAACATGTGGAGAATGGGACATTGGAAAAACTTAAATTTGCTTAAAAATTATTTTCTTTGTTTTAAATCATACAGAATTTTCTTGATTTTTGTTTTTTAATTTGGGAGAAGGATTCTGGACAAGCGCCCATTTTTCTTATGTAAGAACGAGAAAATCCCCCCTTTTTTTTTTGTTCATAATTTAAAATTCAGTAGGAGGGGGATTCGTTTGTAGAATAACATATAATATTTGCATTTGAAAAGTAATTAACTTACATAAAAAATAATCAGAAATACATTTTCATTTATTTATCAATTCCATTTATGCATTGTTGCATTTATGGGGAGGACTTAAAGAAAATCTAAATTTACTAAAAATAATAGTAAAAGGAGATGGGAATGTTTGAGAAACAATAGATAATGATTTTAACAACGGATGCAGCAGTTAATGTATCGTTTTAATAGTAACAAACAAATACATGGAAACTAAATTGACTATTTAGAATTCTTTTGTGTTGCAATTGAAGTTTAAAAAAAAACTTATTTTGGTGCTTATGCATTGTATGATCCGCAATTTCCAAAAGTTATTCGGGTTCACCCGGCAGCTGATGTCAATAAGTAGAAAAGGCCAATCACAAGTTTAGGTATCAATTTGCTGTCAGTTTTTCATAAATTGGAACAAATAGGTTATGGTTAGAGCATAAAGGGCGCCATAAACATTTATTTTTGTAGCGTTTTAAAAACTGAGGAATGCTCAGCCATCCATTTCCATTTATTTCCATCAGCTGTTGAGCAAGTTTGAGCTCACTTTGTAGAAATCACGAAGCAATACAATGTGTAAGTACCTTTATTTTTCTTACATTTCAATATGACTTTTTTTCTTACATCATGGTATAATAATAATAATAATAATAATAATAATAATAATAATAATATAATTATAACAATAATAAAAATGTGGTGCACCAGCACTGATATGTACCACACAAAATGGCTGTAATGGATCAAGAAGGATGGAAAGACAAAGAAGGAAGAATATCACCCAGACTTCCACTGGAAAAATGTGGAGAGTACTGGAATCTTGGGAAGGCCTATTGTCACTCAAATTCCAGAGAGAACAACTGTTATCAGCAAGAAAACAATGGTAAATGGCTGTAGCAATAAGGCAAACAGATTTACAATGGTTGTCGAAAGAAGTAAGAGGGGCTGAAAATCTGAGGAGAGTTATCACTTAGACTTCAGGGAAGGAACAATAACTGATACTGACTTTTGTGAAAACTCTTAGTGAGTAAATAATAACATTCTGGAATCATGGAAGTTTATTGCCACTGAAATTCCAGAGAAAACATGGTTGTTATCAGATTTCTCTCTGATACACAGCTGTTGCGAAAATACAAAGTGATATGCTATGGTTATATAAAGAAACAGGGAGTATTGGAAATTTGGGGAAACTTATCATTCAAACTCCAGGAAACGCTAACCGTTGTTTCCAGTGAACAATCACTGATAATGACTCATGTGAGAACTCATAGTGAATAAATAATAATAATAATAATAATAGATGAAACTTCAAAAGAATTAAAAAGGAAACAATGAAATGAAAGTTTACAATTTAAAAAACTGTCATTAATTTTCCCCATTCTTTATCTGTGCCTAAATCAAAATGTAGATTCTTTCTTAGAAGTGCACGCCTGTGGAACTCTCTTCCGTTTGCCTGTTTCCTACCTGACTACAACTTGGATGTCTTCAAGTCCAACATAAACAAATTCCTGAAAAACCGCCCCCTTAAGTAAGAAAGACACTTTATCAAATCTCCATTACTAACGATTACTACGATATTATCCCATTGATTACTGTACACGCAATAACCCTTATCTCTGAGTGGCTTCCAGGCCTTGATAAGTGGTGACTACCATGTAAAAAAAAAAAAAATGTTTGTTATCAACAAAATCATTTTGTTCCAAAAGATTAAGTTATGTTTTTATTGTAAAGATGACTTACAAGCAAAGAAAGTGTTTCTATTTGCAACTTTTTGTAGATAATTCAAAAGTTGAGTAAAACATTGGGGTTGACCCAGTTGGAATTTAAAAAAATGAAATATATATTGCCAAAGAGAAACAGGAGATGAAATTTCTCATGGGAACAACCTTTTTGTCTCCAACATATTCTAGGAACTATTGCTTTCCTTATTTTGTCATTTAGGACTCACATTCCATCAGCGATGTTTCTGACAAAGGGGGAAGAATTGCCGTTTTCTGGATAAAAATTTATCCATCTCACACTTATTGCTTTTGAAGAAGTATGTTTTTTTAGCTCCTTACATCAAGTGGCTTTATACCTTGTCTAGGGACGATTTCTATAAAAATAAAGGTACTTGTACAGTTTAGTCAAGACATTAAAAAATGAAAATACCGAAAAAAGTTTAAATTGTATGTATCCGTTATAGAATGAAGTTCTCCAAAAAAAAATTTCATTTAATTTTATCAAGTAGTTTTTTTTTACAGCGGAAAAACACGTTTTTATGAGAGCGCGTTGAAGGCGGTCATCTTGGATTAAAAAATAAATTTTGTTTGAATTTTAGAAATGCCAAAGGGAGATAACTTCAGTTAAAGCACTAACACCCCCTTCCCATCTTTAATACTAGCTTTTTTTCCTAAACATCGAACATTTTGCTCGGTATCATAACAAATTGTTTTTTCGCTGTAAAAAAAAAAAAAAACTACTTGATGAAATTAAGGGAAATTTTTTTTCGGTGAACTTCGTTCCATAATGGATACGTACAATTTAAACTTTTTTTTCGATATTTTCATTTTTTAATGTCTTGACTAAACTGTACAAGTACCAAAATAAATATTGTATTAAGTTTCTATCAATGTATTTGGTTAAAAATAATAATTAAAAAAATCCAAGCCGAGGTACTTTAGGCAGGTGAGGCACTCTCTTTCTATGAATTTAAATAAAATACCCCAAACACAGAGATTCTACAGAAGTGATCAAGGAACTTTGTTTATCTAGTTAGCTAATGGGAAAGGGAGGTAGATAAAAGATAACTTGATTTGCCCACATTTATTATAATAGTAATAACAGTTAACTTTAAGAATAGTTTTATACACTAACCACTAGATATGTTGGCCTGTTGCCATCGGACAATTACAGCCTGTTTTTTGTTTTTTCTTGTGTCACCAAAGGCTGAAGATCACCTTGAAAAAAAAAAAAACATTTCACTTCACCCTATGATGCAGGAAAAGAGCCTGATGGTGCACAGACACAATGTCACAGTTTTATATATTGAAGTATAAGATAATGCTTTTGCATTTGGGGGGAAAAAAAAAAAGAATAACTTACTGGTCCAACTGGCATACCAAGGGCAGTTCTTAACTCATCAGATAAGTTACCAGGTTTCTTTTCTTTTAATCGAGTCTCAAATTCTTTACCCTGAAATAAAACGCAAACAAAATTAAATTCAAGATTTTATAAATAGAACAAAAGATAACTACAATGCTGAAGTTATGGAGAAGTTGAAATTATGGAGAACAGTCACTGAATCTCAAAGTTTTATATGCTTTTTAAAAATTTTCTTTTCTGTTTATCTTTGCTTAGTATTGAGCATTCTACTGGATATTAAACATTCACTGGTTACAGAAACTCTAGCCAAGAGATCTTTTTAGGATTCTAACAGTCCTGTTAAGTGCAATTGTTTGGATCTCTCTTGCCCTTAGTTCATTGGGTATATTTGCTTGGCAGTTTCACCAGTTTAGTATGCTAAATGCTTTATCAGTGATGTTCTTAGAGAAATTTGTGCTACCAAATACCAAAAGCTTGTCCACATTAAATTTAAATTTCTGCATGTTGGTACAGTCAGGGAAATAGGGAGCAAGGAAGAAATTTCAAAGGCTAGCAAAGAAGTTATTAGAGTAGAAAGCCTTCTGAGTACCTCAACAGTGAAGGGTGGGATTTTGCTGATTGTTAGGTTGGTTGAAGGAATTTATGGTGATGGGAGTACTAGTTCTACAAGTTTGTCAAAAGTACATTCCATTAAAGTACTTCTAAAACAAGTACAGGAATACAATATTGCGATTATGGAACAGGAGGCGTGGTTGACAGTGCAAGAACTAAACTTCTGTTTAGATGATTCTCAAGATGGAAAGATTAATGGTTGAAGCACCAGCTCAGATGTAACAACAAAATTCCATGCATGGAGGAATGGTGGCTTTGTAGAGATACAGAACACTAGCAGGCGTGAGAAGCTTTCTAGCACAATAGAGAAAGCCTACCTTCTTTGCAGCAACCTTGGCAATATCTATGTATTTGTTCTATGTTACTTTTGAATGTTAAGCAGAGGATTTTAAATACTAGGCTCTCAGGTAGGGTGCCAATTCCGCTACAAACTAAAGGTCATTTTCTAAGGATTCTGTAGGGAAAATTGTAGCTTACCTGACTAGCGTGGGTGTTGTGTTCATTTGCTTAAGGGGGGAAAAAAAAAAGCTAAAATGGCGACGTCGCTTTTGTATTTCACAATCACATATGAGTAACAAAAACTCTATGCAAATTTGTTTATGCAAAATGCATAAAAGAAAGGGTAAAAGGAACGACCAGGGAGTTGAAAGAGAACATGTTATGTGAATGGACGTGTGTTAAAAGATTGTAGGCGGGACAGAAAACTTTTAAACTCCACTGAAATCAATTTTCAAACTAGATATATTTTGGCTGTATATTACCTTTCGGCAACGAGGGCAAGATTTTTGATGTTCAGCTGATTCCGGAATTTATGGGTGCTGCAGCTGATATGCCCATTATTGAGTGGATCAAATATGTGGAACTTTGCACTATGAAAAATGTTGAGTGCGTCCTGTAATTGAGATTACAAAATGGAGTTCTGGCCATATACAGGCAATTTAGTATGGAGCAGAAAGCAGATACAGAACAGATCAAGCAAACCCTTATAATTACGTATGCTACTGATGCATATAACCAGTTTGTCACTCAACAACTTCACCCTGATGAGACAGTGGATGAGTTTTTTTGCTGAACTACGATGCCTGGCCCCGTTATTTGGGCGATCATTGCCCGAATGTTGGTTAACGTGCGCATTCGTTTCTAGATTACTGCAACATGTCAGACATATATTATATGCTTCATTCAGAATCAAAATGATGAGTATGGAACAACCGTTGACCCAAAAGAGAGCCGTCATGACTGACAATGAAGGCCCTGCAGAATTGGTTGCTGTCACCTCCGCCAGACAAACACCGTCAGAATCAAAAGTGCACAATGACAGTAGAGAATTTGCTTGCTACAAGTGTGGTGGTCCCAACCACTGAGCAAAGGAGTGCTTACAGAATCGCCAAGAGAGGCCGGACAGTCGGATGCACAGAGATACGTTGCTTTAAATGTAGTGATCCTGGACATATAGAATCACAGTGCCAGGTAAACGCCGAAGGAGACAAGGCATTAGTATTAGTCTTCTCCTTGACCAACTGAATCTAAGAAGCTCCCCTCCATGAAAGTATGTGTAGATGAGCAAGAGTGCATGGTGTGTGGATACGAGAGTAGCTGATGAGACGCTCATCAGGCAATGGTTAGGAATCCACACGTATCCAAAAAGACTGCTAAATCTGTTGTGAAAGGCTGCAAAACGTGTCGATCAATAGATCCAGCACCTGTTCACTGGAAAAAAGGAAAACTCAGCCTGAAGAATAACTGAAGCAGATTAGTGATGGACATAACCCACCACAATGGTGAGAATTTTCTATCATCGACTGTGCCCAAACCAGAAATGACCGAATGGAAATATAAAAGAGAAGACTTTGTTTGAGTTAAAAATCCATGTGGCAGGTGCACAAGAAAATATAACATGGGTCGCGTTATTGAAGTGATCAGCCTGCAGTTTGTAAAAGTTGATGAGGTACCTCGATACATTAAAGATCTTCGACCAGTAATACGGATGCGCTTATCAAGTGACGAAAGTGATTCTGAGGATAGTGAGCGGCTAATCTATCTGAATTCAGATCCGCTTGACAGTGATTGTGATGCTAATAATCTCTCAAGTGATGAGGTGTCTATTGAAAGTCGACCCGCAGACGAATATATGCATGAGAGTGAGGTCCATGTCATTCCTCCTTAAAGAAGTACCTGACAATGATGGATACTACTTCTCCGCCCTGATTGCGATCATGATATTAAGGGAGGAGTGTAATGAAAATCATAGCAGCGTATCTGACTAGTGTTGGTGTCGTGTTCATTCGCTTAAGGAAAGAAAAAAAGAAGGGCTAAAATGGCGAGGTCGTGTTTGTATTTGACGATCACGTGTGAATAATGCAAAGTTTATGCAAGATGCATAACAGAAGGGCTAAAAGGAACAAATGAAGAGTTGAAAGAGAGCGTGTTATGCGAACCTTGAAACTCCACTGAAATCAATTTTCAAACTAAAAATTCAAACATTGCTTTGCATATGTGTATATTCGTTTTACCCACATGTTGAGAATAGGGCATCATGTCATCAGCAAATACATTCATCTCACAATTGCATCAGGTAAAATAAAGGTTCAATTTAATTAATTTTACGGAATATATCATTATTTGATACCAAATAAAGTTGTTAAATGGAATCCTATAGGTAGGATAATTATTTTATATTCTTAGAAAACAATACTCTTAAAAGGAAATCTTAAAAGTGACATTGTGGGAAAATTACTCTTCAGCATTGGTAATCTTTTTTGTTCTCAACACGATCGACTCTCAAACACCACCTTTTAGCAGCTACTTAGAAGGAAAATAAAAAAGAAAAATAAGGTTATGATTTTTAGAAGATTAAATTATACAGATGGAGACAAACTTGTTGATACTAGAGCATAATATGACCAACTAATTGATTGGAACAGTCTTCTTCGATTACCTGTCTGGCCAAAGTAAGGGCCGAAATAGAGTGTTATAACCGATACAACTATTTATGCAACCAGACTACGGACTGCTCAACCACCAAACTCCCATCCTAATGGCATCACAGGTCACCACCTACAGTCTACAGGTAGCTCCATTTTCAGGAAGGTTTTATCTCTTTGCATGGGGGGTTGCAGTTAATAAATTCTTAGCCCTGCTTACAGGGCAATTGCCCCCTGGGGTACACCAATATTACTGTCATATTCTTTAGATGTACAGCCATCTCGGATGACCTAGATCATTCTTTTGGCTAAAAAAGATCCGATTATATTAAATATTCATCCAGTAATACCATACAAATTAATTTTTATGAGAAGACCTTCATGCTAAACTTTGAGATATCAAGGGTTACGATCTTAGCTTCACCTGCCTTGTTCAGTGCATGGTACATGCGTTCAGAGATGATTATTAGGTTATCTGCAATTGAACATGCCTAAATCCATATCGTTAGTCAGAAAATTAAGAAAACCTTTTGTTACCGAGATGAAGAAAAATATACTTGCAAACTTACTTCATAATACAAATCTCCATGAATGGTCAGTTTTGGTTTCGTTTGCCATCTAAAGAATGCATCATGGAGTTTTTGGTAATCAATGTCGATCTTGCCAAGTTTGGGTCGTACTCTTTCCCTCATTTTAGCTTTCAGGGTTTTCTGGTCTTCCTGAAAAATTTAATAACAATCATTTTTTTTTAAATCTTAACACTTTTATTGCATTTTAAACATAGTAATATCTTTATAAAAAATATTGCTAAAATAATTTTTATCAAAAAAGAATATAATGTGTATAACAGTTTGTGAAACATGAAATATAGGAAAATATTATTTAAAAAAAAAAAAAAAGGAAAAGAGTTGCCTTTAAAAAAAATATGTCCCAGAATCTTATATTATTTTATCATATTGTAAAAATTTATATTAATTTTTTTGTTCATAGATTTTAGAGACATAAACTATGATAATGGTTTATAGAAAGTATGAATCAAAATCAGTATACAAAAATAATATACTGCATATAACTGAATTCGAATGCAAAACTTTATTTGAATGAAAAAAATAAAAAACAAACATATTTGTTGAGTTAAGAATATTGCATAAAGAACATAAGTTATTATAGATATTAAAAAAACAAAAATATATATGAGATAGATAAATCCACAATTAAGACTCAGAAAACTGAGTTGGAATATAGGAGTCAATGAACTTTAAAAATTTTTTTAATATTTTTAAGTTTGCTTGCTTATCTCAACACTAACCACTTTATTTTTATTTACTTATTTCTCTGTGAACTGTTATCCTCATCTTAATAGTTGTTGTTTCACCACGTTTCGGCCAACTTATTCTCTGGCCTTCTTCAGGTGGTTAACCATGACGGGACAAGAATGCTGAGTCTTGTAACTGCATCCCCAGTAATTACTGCCTTCCATAGTTGTTGTTGTCTCAGCATGTTTTGTCCAACTAATCCTCTGGCCTGCTTTGGGTAGGATTGAAACTGCTATCTTCAGACAATGTTTACCTGGAACCGTAATGATTTAACACCACTATCCACTGCACCATGGACCCTGAAGGGTGATCAAAGTTGGATTTTTTGGTCTTATAAATCCATGTTATCATTCTTAGCTGGTCTTCCATCATTATGTTCATACTGAATGGTATTATATATTATTTTTTTTTAATCCTTTGCGATGAGTAATTTGTATATTTATTTATTACAGACTGTCAATCCTTGAGGATAACAGTCCGCAAACAAACAAATAAATGTACAAATTACTCATCTCGAAGGATTCTAATAAATTAATATATAACAGTTTATTTTTGTTGGAAATTTATTTATTTATTTTAAACAAACGCATTCATATATCTTTATGATGCAGTACTCATTACAAAAATGGAGATGTCATATTTGTAAATCACATAAATTGATCAAGTAATTTTTTTTAAACTAAGAAAATAAAAATTTACGACTTTTAGCAATTTAAATACTAAATGTATCTATTACTAGGCTGATTTTGATCTCAATAGTCCTAATTGAGATGCCCTTATTTATTTCCTCCTTATTTATACGATCAAATCGCTATGTCTTGCTTAGTCATAAAATTTGATTTTCTTAGTTAAAAACACTACTTGATCAATTTACGTGACTTATGACACTCTTAATATATTCTTCTCCCATAAAAATATATATCTCTTTACTTCTATGAATAAAGAAAAAATATATATGGAAATGAAATAGCAAAATAATATGTATTTATGATATAGAAAAACACATGGAAATTAGATGACAAAATAAATTAAAAAGCAATACTGAAAAAAAAAAAGGAGTTACTCTTTCTCTAGATACTGACAGAAACATTAAAAATATTAGATGGTTGAATCAACATAAAGTGAGAGAGGCTAAGAGAAATACATAGATAGCTCAGTGAGAGAAAAGTTCAGTTAATTACAAATTACGACTAATTATAAAACTTGATTTATTTTCAAGCATAACTCGGTGCTTGTACATTATAATTCCATTTTAAGTAAAAATACTAATACGTAATTATGTGTCATGTTGAAATTAGTAAGAATCACAAAAATGATGAAAAATGATTTGGAAGAGAAAAAATTACAAGGAAAAAGAAGATTTATCGAATAATGCAGTTTTATAAGTTTAAGCCTATTGTGACCAATTTCATATGACAAACTGGCTTATCTCCCTTGTTTTTACCTAATTTTCGCTATTTCAAATTAGAAAATGGATTGATAATAAGAATTTTTTGTTTTTGTAAAAAATAGTTCTAGCAAATCTTCTACTCAATTATTTTAAATAATTTTTGAAATTTTTACTAATTTCAACAGGACACATAATTTTGTAATAGTATTTTTAAAAATTTAAAATACCTTTTTTTTTTTTAAAATCTTTTAGGTGCATAAGCACCCTTAATTCAATCCCAAAATTAAATATTTTAAGATGTCTTTTGTATCATATACTATATATATAAGAAAAAAAAAAAAAACTTTGGAAAACAAATGTTGACAAAGTCAGGTTTCGTGTAATCATAAATTAGAACAATCTACTAGATTTACAATATTATTGTGGAGTCTGTGTTTGAGTCAGACATCCATAAAAATTTTAATTTAAAATCATGGAAATTAAAAAATAAGAATGAAAATGGTACTATTGGAGTTTAGAGTTGGGAGCATATTCGCACACGGGTGCTAATATATTCGTGAGCATTTTACCTTTTCTGCTAATGCTGCTCTCATTTCCATGATTCCTGTAGCTTTAATGAAGTCTGGTAATTCAAAAGGCGGCTTCTCTATACCCCTTTTACCCTGCAAGTATTTACTCTTAAAACACCAATGACGTGGAACTGGAACTGTGTTTCTTGTAGCCTGAAAAAAAGAAGAATGAAAATCAGAATTCAAAATAAGAGGAATGTGTATATCTTTATTTCTATATTAAAAGAACTGTGTGAACACATTTTATGCATCTGTATGTTTTTTAAATTTTTACATGACTTAGATATTTTATTTATAATCAAATATTTAATGAAAAAGCAGAGCATGCAAGGTCCACCTCCATGAGTGAAAAATTTACTTTCACCATTATTAATGTTTGTGCAAAATTTTTAAAATTCAAGATGTGGTTATTGAGAAAAGTGTGAACGAACGAACAATTTTAGGGCAATTTTATCCCTATAATCCCTCCTAGGGGATGCAACCAGAGTTATCCCGGAAAATCTGTTCTGGCAAAAATTTACTTTAATCATAACTGATGTTTGTGCAAAATTTTTTTAATTCAAGACGTAGTTATTGAGAAAAGTGCGAACGGACAAACAATTTTAGGGCAATTTTATCCCTATAATCCCTCCTAGGGGATGCAACCAGAGTTATCCTGGAAAATCTGTTCTGGCAAAAATTTACTTTCATCATGACTAATGTTTGTGCAAAATTTAAAAAAAGTCCAAGGTGTGGTTATTGAGAAAAGTGCGAACAAATGAACGGGAGTGAATTACTAGGTCCAATCCACCCTTTGTCGGGGGACCAATAAAAAATACAATATAAAGTACTAAAACAAAGATTTTAAAAATCCTATAAAAACAAAAAACTAGGTGATGGTGCAGTATAATTCAATAAATAAAAATGCATTTTAAACAAAAACAATTTTACATACTTATGCAAATCAGTAAAAATTACAAGAAATGATTGAGTCGAAGATCTGCTAGAACTTTTTTTTACAAAATAACAGAGAATTACAATTTGCCATTTTCTATTTTTAAATGGCGGATTTTAATATTTTATCAAAATCATAGCCTGCAGTTACCTCCTCAGGAATTTTAAAAACTCTTCAACATTAACAAATACGATAAAATTTTAAAATTTGATAAATTCTATTTAAAATTGTAACTATTTTTCTACTTTATCATTTTTTTTGTAATTTTATGAATTTTACTCATTTCAACATGACACAATGTTTTTTTTTTTTTTACCTAAAAAGCATTTGTTTTGTAATTGAATTATATTGCACAAACACCAAAAATTAATTAAAATTAAATCGACTAGAATGCATTTGGATTTCTTTGTAAACAAATCAGCCATTTTAATCTTTTTTTTAAGTGTTGAAAAAATAAACAATTAATCACTTTATGACTCTTCAAAATTTGAAAGAGATTTGGAAGCTGTTTAACTGTTGAATAGAAAGTCATTTCTGGCTATAAAATTCTAATGTATTAAATAATTGAGAGTATTATGGTGTAACGATTACATGCGCAAGAATTAAAAAAAAAAAGCCACTAATAGGTCGAAACTTGAAAGAATGAGCTGCTGATGTCATGCATCAATCTTACTTTTAATTGAAGAAGAAGTCTTGGATCTTGAGCTGTGACGTCATGCATTTCAACAACATCAGGACGAGAAACAAGCTGAAAAATAAACAGATCAATTAAAACTATGTTTCATAATTAAAACAGTTGGTGTTTGCATGAAAACATGCACAGGTGAAATATGGCAGTTCAAAATAAGTTAACGGAAAACTACTTTGATATTCTTACATATCAGGTAAAAGTAGGTATCTACAAAACTAAAAATTAAGGAAAAATTGAGTAGAATTTTAATAAAATTAGTTTTATCGTATCGTATATTTCTGATTCTCCATTGGCACGGACATATTTAATGATCATGTCTCGGGTTCTCCTCTTAAAAACATAAATGCTTTTGTCCGATATGTACGTATATCAAAGATTTTTCCTGTTAAATTTTATGCTTCAAATTTTTAATACAGTAGAACCCTGAGATACGGCATTAAAAATTAGTAACAAAATACAGTACAGTATATAATACACATGTATATTAATCAAATGATATTATAAATAACACCATAAGGCGGGGCAAATACTGTAACAACGGGCTGGAAAAATCATATTTCACATTGTAACCTGAAAAACCCGTATCCTAGGGCCACCGTATCCTGGGGTTCTGTATTATCAAACATTTACTCATACTTTTAATTTCTGTATTAATTAATTTTATAGAGTAATTTTGAAATATTCACTTGTATTTATAAACTTTAATAATGTTTATACTTTTTCATTTGTCAGAAGTTTAAATTTTTCTATAGGACTACGTTAGCATTTTTTAAACAATTCTTTGATATTTATATGTGAATTTATATGTATATATAAATAGATGCAGTTTCATGTTATATCAAGACTGATTCTATTTAACCCAAAAAGGTGACCCTAATAGATATTATCACTCTAAGACAAATTTGACCAGGAATCAATGGCAACTGAGAGATGACTCCACACTTCCCAAACTATTAAATTAGGGCTTTACCACCAGATACAGTTTTGTTTTATATCCAGGATACGGCTGAATATGGTTGAAATTAAAAATGAAAAAATAGTGACTGACCTGTTTTAATTGGGCAATACTCAAACGAGTCAATTTCTTGAGTTTCCTTTTGGACAGTTTTGGTGTCTCATCTTCAGGAACTAAATCCTACAACAGAGATAAAAGAATTTAAAATGTGAATGCTACTAAAAAGATCAACATTCTTATATCAGTGATGTCAGTAACTGATGCAGGAGAAAAATGAAAGCTGATATCACCATAGGTTTCCAAAACCTGGAAGAAATTTGATAATAAAAAAAGAAACCATGGAAATTCACGCAAGTTTTTCATCTATTTCATACTTTCATAAACTGAATTGATAAATCAATTTTTCATATTTCCCCTTTGCAATTTGAAGAAAAAAAAAGAAGCGAAATGCAATTGCCAAGTGAAACTTTGATTAAACAGTGGAAAAAATCTAATCCTTACATTTTACATCATTCTTTCTGTATTTGTTAGCAAGAAAGCATTAAAAACAGTTTTACAGCAAACTCCTAGCAAGATATAACTCACCCTCATTGAAAAATTAAATTCCTCAGCTTTAAAGAAAGCAGACAAGTCATATAAATCACTGTGATTAGTTTACAATTGCTGAGAAAGATTTATCCCCCCCCCAAAGCAAATTTGTGGCAATTAGTGAAAATTTTACATCACTAATATATGTATGTACTTAATGTTGCCTGAGGAATTGTAAAAGTGTAAAGAAAATCCTCAAAATAAAAGTGCAAACTTATTAATGTTGTCATTTTTGTTTGCAGAAAATGAATAAAAGATAAAAAATATATTGGCTTTACAAAAAATATGAGACTTGGATAAAAATTTCTTGGACACAAAAACTTTCCTATTGTACTTCTTATTGTTTCTCAGCTAGGATTTATCAATCAATTATGTCTGCCAATAGTCAAACTGCGGCACATGAACCCAACTTAATATTGAAGTTACCTGCTGTTAGTTGGGCAATACATTGAATGCTGGTGGTGGTTGCAAACTTGCTATAACTGCTTTTGTTGCGTTACTTGCGGAAAGTTTCAAATTTTGAGGCAAAATCTTTTCAACTTATGCTCGCTCTGCCATTTGACATGACAGTGAGACATTATTTTAAATGCTTCTGACCTGCAACAGCACCAGCGTAAGGACAATGCCATGATCAGGTGGATGTGCAGCCACTAACTAAAGAAAAGATCTTTTCAATCGTACTTCATCTAAAACCTGGTATTAGTGGAATTATGGATGCCTTACGCATTTGGTGTCTCAAGTGGTTAATGACACGGACTGATGATCTTGGTGTACCAAGTTCAGAATCTAATCAGTTCCCTAGCACCAAGTACCCGATTCCAGATGAAATTGGAAAAAACAAATCACAAAATCAAGCTGGTTCACACAAGTTTACTTTAAGACATTTAATAAAAGGGTACAAAAACTATAAACTTACATCCCAAAGCAGATATTAAATGATCCACACATTGGAATCCAAATAAAAACATAAAAAAAATAACCAATAAATATTCACATTTTAATCAATTAATAAAAGAGAAGATGGACCGCGAACTTACATCATCATCATCTATGATCAGGCCTCGAGCCTTAATAGGAACTTCTTCAGGTTTTTTCTCTTCCTCTCGTTTTTCTTCAGTTCGAGGAAGATCCTTCGGCTTATCTTGTTCTATCTAGAAATATATATATAAAAAAAAGTTAAAGATATATATTTAAACTTTTGTTTTAACATTCATATATTAACGGAAGAAAGAGTATCGCAATAAAAAAAAAAAAAAAAGCTAATTTGAAATATCAATTAATAAACAAATAAAAGATTTCAATTACCAAAATAGGTTGGTGTCTTCAGATCTAACTACTTTACAAAAAGAAAAAAGAAAAAAGAAAAGAATTAAGGTTCAATATTGAAATCCTTTATATTTATAAATGATTTAGCTGATAGTGAAAGATCAACAGTAGAATTATTTGGAGATGATGCGAAATTGTTGGGTCATTTTCACAATATATATAACATATGAACTGATAGATATTGATGGTTTATCAAATTGAGAAAATATGTTGAAATTGAAGTTTAATATAGTTTATTTTACATATCACAACAAAACAATATTAAACAAACAGAAAATAAACAGGAGGATAAAAAAGTAATTGAGACATGGGATTTAGGAGAAAATTTTACTGACAAAATGAAATCTCATCTAAATATTATTTTGTCTAAGATTTCAAAAATGAATGGTTGGATGGTTAGAAAATGTTGTTGTTAACCCTACAGAGAATATTGTACTGAACTCTGGACATTAATAACTAAACATGAGAATTGGGTATTATTTATGTTTCTAAATTTTGGAGATGAGAATTGATGAGGATTAGTAATGGATAAATTACTAAGTAAAATTCACTTCTAAGTGATACCCTTCTGGTGATTGATGGTTCAATCCTCAGTCCAGAGGATACTAGAAATATAACTCTGAACTATTTGAGATTTCTACCTTTATGGCTGATGGAACAAGAGCATGCTACTCCCATGGATTAAATAAAGAGTTTCAGAATTTCACATACAAGATTACCAACTTTGACAAGAAATACTCGAAGAAGGTTGGAGGTTACATCAGCCAAAACATTGTGAGAATAACACTGAAGATGAGAATAGTAGTTAGAATATTCCAAAAAATACATTGTATTGGGATATAATATGAAAAATTGGAAGAGAGGTGACCAGGCTAATAAAAAAATGAAGTGAATACAAGATTTGAGTTCTGTTATTTTAATCCTATTTTCACTCTGGATTTGGGAAAACTTTGTTTGTTTGCTTCAATGAGTATCCATTTTATATCGGTGAAAAATGCATGTGGGCAAAAGAAATTAAATTAAAACTCTGATTCATATGTATTGTGTTCACACCACACAAAAGGATTTAGATTTTAGAAAAGCATTTTATTTTGTTGGGTGCTGAAATGACATATCTTCTTTAAATTTTGCCCTGTCTTACACTCATTTACACTTGTCTCTTTTTTTTCATTTTTCTTAAACTTTTTCTTCTAGGGGATGGGACATCCAACCAGATGTCTGACATTTACTCCTATTTTAGTGAGTCCAACCAAGAGATCTTTTCAGGATTCTAGCCGTCCCTTTCAGTGCAATCGTTTGTATTTCACTTGCACTTGGTTCACCGGGTATGCTTGCTATGTACTTTTTAAAGTTCTTTTTCATAAGCCCAGTTGCTCCTATGATGACTAGTATAATTGAAACATCTTTTAATTTCCAATTTCGTTTCATTTGTCAAAGAGAATGTCTACTCAAATTCTCATGTTACAGTCATAAGCATTTTTTGCGTTTCTAATTAATATGCAACAATTTCAAAATATACATGAACAAAATACACAAAATGATTTCCATGAGTGAAGGTTGAAAGTTAACTAAGAAAAAAAATATCTTAGAATGTTATGTCACTTGCTGATAGAATGCTATAAAGACACATCTATATTATATTTCTTTATATGCCTGTCTGTCCATTTCACTTTTTCTCAGAAAGTACTGGACTGATCTGCTTGAAATTTTCTATGTACCTTTGTTATGATAAGGTGCAGCGAACCAAGTATTATGGTATCAGTTCAATGCACAGAGGTTAATAGGGATTTGTTGCCACAATACCACATTCACTCTAGAAGCTTTCTTGGAAACTAATGGGCTGATGTGGTTTAAATTTTGTATGCAACTTTGTTATGGTAAGCAAACTAAGTATTATGGTATCTGTTCGATGCGCAGTTTAATGCAAAAATGCTATTGAACCTTTTCAAAATAAAATAATTTTGTAAATAATTACACAACATTTTAATTTGTTTCATTTTTCATTGTTAATCATTTGACTTTTATTTCATTTCAGTTTCACTCAAGTTTTCGTTTTTACATAAAACCTGACATCAGGTGGCCATCTTGTTTGATCAATGTGATCTTTAAAGTTTGTTGCATTTTTTTCTATAAAAGAGAACCCATTTCCATTTTGACTTTTTTTTTTTTTTTTTTTACTCTGTCAAATGAAGAGAAATGCAACACGATTTGGCTTATTTTGATTAAGATGAATATTATCTACTGCCACAGTAACATGTTATGGCCTTTTTTATATTAGTCATTACAAGTACAAGACCATATATTCTCACAAATTTTTTTAATGATATAATAACTAATCAAAAAATAAAATGGTGAATGCTCTGACGAACTACAAGCACTTGTACTCTCTTGACGTAACTACCCCTGACAAACCTGACAAGCAGCTAAGTCCCACCCCTCTACAGTAGAGATCCCTAGGTGTAAGAAAGCCTATTGCTCCAATAGTTTCTTTCTTCCCCAGAACTGCTAGACTTTGGAACTCCCTTCTGGGATTCTGCTTTCCCAACTGTACTGACAAGCAGAAGTTCAAGTGTAATGTGAACAAACATCTTGCTACTCATCTCCTTTTATAATGCCCTTGCAACTTATGTCCCCGATAGTAGCCCCCTGCTTCAAAGTGGCACTGTGCCTTGTTTGGGGTGAAAATTGATAATATATATATATATATATATATATTTATATTATTATGAAACCTCAGTTTTTTTTGCTCAATAAGATTCAGAGTACAGCTACACACATACATTTCCCACTAGAAATAAGCTATCATTTATACATGTTTACTGCTAAACAGTTATGGACAACAAGCATTTTCATTCTAAAAAATGAAAACCTGCTATTCTTGTGCATCCACAAAAAAGTTACAAAAGAAATTAAAAATAAAAAAAAAATTTTTTTTTGAATGCATACCTTGAAAGCATCAAATATTTTTGAAAATATATGATAATTTGGATCATATGGATCAAGTTCTAAATTTTCTTGAACATATCTGAAATAAAAGGGGGAAAAAATGAATATAAAATATACACATATGTATACAACTTCTGGCTATCACTATTCTGAACTCCTATTTCACTCTCACATGTATTTTTTGTACCGAGATATTAAATTTTGCCGTCATTTTGAAAAAGTTCTTTGATTAATAAAGAACAAAAGTATTAGTTCAACACAATTTTCTTTATATATATATATATATATATATATATATATATATATATATATATATATATATAGGGGGAATTCTGGAGAAGAACTAATTTATTTAATCTAGTTAGAAAATGGAATTTTCTTTTCCTATGTCATTTTAACACACCCATATCTGATATCACTACATTTGTATTGTCATTAGTTTTCATTATATCATTCAACATCTATTACATTTAGTAAGACACTATGCAAAGATAATGCTAAATAATTTCTGCTCGATGTACATATAATGTATCTAAAACCAATCTATGTTCAGTGCTATAATCAAAAGTACTACCAAGCACAGAAACCAATTCAGTGAATCTACTTCAAGCATGACATTCACAAGTGATTACATGACCATCATCACAATGCAAAGAAAACTGCAGCAATGTCATGCTTGAATGGTAGAGGTGTTGATCTGTGCACAAAATGGTTTTATACTAATAGATCCAGTCACTTTCTGAATCTCATTAACCCAGTTTCAATTTCCATCACTGACTAAGTACTGCTCAATTGCTGGAGAACACAAAACAAAGAGTTGCCTATGCCATAACATATGCCAACTAGGATATACAAACTCATTATGTGCAGTGCAGATGACCAAAAACAAAATGGACGTGGTCTTGCAGAATGTTCTCTCTAGCCATGTTTTCAGAACAATGTCTCAGATAATTTGCCTAAAGCAATCTCTTCAATCCATGCCAGAAAATTTGGGATGGTAAGGATCAGAATTCTTCTTATTGCTAACAATGAATTGCGCTGCTCTACCTAACAGTTTCCATATTTAATGAAGAACTCAAAGAAGGCACAACCAGAATGATGCAATACTCAGGATATGAGTGCAATGCAGATTATAACTTGACACATTCTCAAAGAAAGTATTCTCCAATTTGTACCAAATGATCACATGCGATTAATAAAACTGCAGTCAGATATGTTTGGCCAGTCGCATGACTTCTAGTTGTGAGTTTTATTTCTGCTGTGAACTCAGTTATATATTGTTTATTTTTCACTGGATATTTGTTAGTTTAGTCACATTGAAAGAACAGATGAGAATGCTTGTATTTGTAGATGCAGAACGATTGAGTTGTCAGATGAAGGTTAATGAAAACAAAGGAAGAAGTGATAAAGATAAACTTGAGAGAAAAAAAATCAAAACCTGACCATTGATAAGTTAATTTGCAAGTGAATTTTTAAAAGTCGTCCAACACATGCCAGCATGTGAAATGAACTGTAGCGAAATATTAATACGATAATGATGATAAAACTTGAACAGTGTTTTTTGTCTTTTTAAAATTTCATTAAAAAAGAAATATTTACAATCATTCATGATGAGCTGCCTCGTTTATATGATTTCATGCTTTTCAAATAAAGATGTTCTTTCTTTTATGAGGAGACATTGCATGCGCACCCTTTGCTGATTCAGATGAAGCATGTCTTATTCTTACGCAACTAATTATCAATGTGAATTATTGTTCAACTTTGTAACTATGTAAGATTCACATTAAAATCAAGAAGAAAAAACAAAGGGAATGAAATGAGACTCACTCTATATGCACATCGTTGTCAAGAAGTTCATCATCCACTTGTTTCTTTTTCTCCGATTCATTGGAATTCAAGTGGAAATTGGGATGTTTCTTGGACTTCTTCTTCTTCTTTTTCTTCTTTCTACGGTTCTTTGTCTTTAAAAGAGAAAAATAAAACAAAGATGAGAACAAGACAGAGAGAGAGAAAAAGAGAAACGAAGGAGCACACAGATAACCAAGAGAGAGATCGGAAAATGAGAGAGAGGGGAAGTGAGAGAAAGAGAGATAGTTAGCGTGCAAGAAATGTGAAGCAAGAGAAAGAGAGGAGAGAGAAAGAGAGAGGGAGAAGCGATGCAAAGAGAGAGAGAGAGCGTGGGGAAAATATGTGAGAGAGAGAGAGAGAAAGGGATGCAGAGAGAGAGAAAGGGAGGGGTGCAGAAAGAGAGAGGGAAGGGAAATGAGCAAGATAGGTGTGAGGGAACAAGCAAGAGAGAAAGGGAAAGCGAGAGGGAGAGAGAGCAAGAGAAAAGGTGGAAGCGGCGGGGAAAGCATGCGAGAGAGAGAGGGCATGCGAGAGAGAGAGGACATGCGAGAGAGAGAGAGAGGGAATGAAAGATAGAGGGGAAATAAAATGAAGAGATAGAAGAAAAGAAGAGGTAGAAGTATTTTTCTTGTTTTATCAATTAATCTCTTTTCATTCTATTTTCACTAACCTCTTTTCCTTTATCTATTGCTTTTATCGATTCATTGTCATCCTCAACATCGTCATCATCATCATCCCCTTCATCAGCCTCAACTTCATTGCTGGACACATTTTTTGTTGCAGCAACCGGTTCCTCTTCATCTCGCTCTTCTTGTTCATCATCAGTTTCCATATCTCGTTGTCGACTGGATTCTGAAAAGACAAACATAATAAAAATATACCATATCCATGAAATAGGGGGATTGTCAACTGAATATACGATACATCATATTGAACAACTGAACTATTAATTCCTGTTGCAACATAGCAAGATTGTACACGAAGATGTGGTGATTACGTGGGAAGAAAATTTCTACTTCAACTTAAGATGCCAAGGGAAGTTACATAAGAAAATAGGAAGTCGAACGCAGAAACATGAACAGCGAATGGTAAAAAAATCTGCAATCATGATGAGTGCCCTAAACATGAGAGTGGGGATGAGAATGCTAGGTAAGCTCTATACCAATTTCCTAACCTGGGGGATTGTGATCCCACCCATACCCCAACTTTCAAGTGAGTAAGAGAAATACAAATAAAATCAAGTTTAGACGGCAATTAAAACTCATATATATATATATATATATATATATATGGCTACTTCATTTAATCACATAAATTAATATATGAAAATATAATTTTATGCATAAATTTTCAGTATTTACTTCAACAGTACTCAATACATAGGTAGAGCTAGATAGTAAGTTATAAAAATAACTATGGCAATTAAGTTACACAGAATACTCCACGTTTCATTCTCGTAAGAATTCGTCAGGCTTATGCAAAGAGAACTCTTAATTATCATATATATTTTTATAACTTACTATATATATATATATATATATATATACATACATAGTCTTATTTGTAGTATTCCGAATTTTACTGGGTTTATATAATTCAGTAATCATTCATATACCAATAAATTTTAAGCCAAAAAGAGATGACTTAAACTGTAAGCTACAAAATTATCATATTTCATAATTGAGCATTCATAACGATGAAATACACTATTTGTTGCTATCCAACCCATTCTTTGAAGTCTTGATTTTTGTTAAAACAATATATATATATATATATATATATAGACAGCACAATCATGTTGACACACTGGTTCTTGCCAGATCATCGAAGTTAAGCAACGTTGAGCCTGGCCAGTACCAGATGAGTGACCGTTTGGGAAGTCTAGGTGCTGTATGTACCACACTGAGTCGTAGAAATTTCCAGGTTGGTATTGGGAGGGAGGGCATTAATTCACTGGGAGAGATGCATCCCCAGTCTTCATTGAAGGAGAAACTGATGTAAAAACCTGTGGTCTTCTGTATACTCCGCCCTGTGGCAGTCATCTGCACTGACAAAGGTTAGCAGTAATACTAAAAAGTGTGGTTGGTTCTACACAAAGCCTTCACCACTATAAACAAATTATCAGTGTGGATTTCACAATCGACGGGAGAGTCCATCAAAACCCACAACCAAAAAAACACATATTTAAGTGGAAATTGCACTTTTTTTCTGAAGTAGGGAGGGCAGAATTCCACTATAAAATGGAGATTTTACATTCCTGCAAAAGGAAGTATGTGGTAGATGAAAAAAATTGGATTCCTCTTGGGTTCTTGCTCTGGAATAGAACAGATATGTCTGGGAAATGATATCCTCTCTCCTCTCTCATGAACAATAAATGGGTAGAGAAGACGAGATAGTCAATAAAAATGCAACCCAAAAAGAATCCAAAATATGACTTGTTATTCATTTAATGCGGAATCCAGTAATTTTGGAAAAAGATTTTATGGTTCTGAACTTTGGAGATGAGGTATGAATGTTTGTATTGTTTAGATTAATCGCACAATGTTCTCATCTTCAGTGTTATCTGCACGTTTCGGTCGAGGTAGCCATTCTCCCAAAACATGGCAGCTTTTACACCTGATGGAGGCTGAAACGTTGTGCAGATAAAACTCAAAATGAGAATAATTGCCTGATTAATCTAAACAATAAAAAGTTTTTATGCTTCAAATTCTTTACATCTTTAAATATTTATGGCGTTTAATTTTGTTGCTTTGTAAAGGAAAATTGTTATTTTGATTTTGAAGAACATGATTCAATTTTGCAAAAGGAAAGGGAAAAAAATAATAACATCAATGTTTGGTGCATTTTAGGTTAGGAAGTTGGTATCTTCAGACAGCCTGATCAGGTAGCACCAGAGATAACTAAAATAACAGTCCTTCTTTACATATTTCAACACTATGTCTAATTATCTGGGATTTCTCGTTGTAATTGGACTTAACAATACAGAGAAATGTAATTGGTGATTATGTAACCTTTGCTTTGATACAAACATCTCCTAATACAATGACCTTTCCTTTTTGAAGAGATTTTGTTTAATTTTTTTAACACTGGAAATACATCTGATAAAAAAAAAAATATACAAACAATATTTACTATAGAGTTTTTTCCCCATGATTCTAAAAAAAGTCAAAGTTAAGAAAGGACAAAGTTAGACACAATATCAGTTTTTAATGTAAGAGCTATATCCAGTTCCCCAGAAAATGCAATAATGAATAGGACAAAAATAAAAATTGCTATTGTTGGGAAAGATTTCTCCTGCTTTGATAGAAGACAAAACAGCAACTATACTTTGATTTTAGTATGAAGTCGAAGATAGTTAATAGGTTTTTATGGCATGTCGACCAGTTAATCTTTTTCTATTGCCATGAGACATGGTCAGTAAGGTTGGTTGATCAGTTTTAGAAGTTTTAAACAATGACTGTTTTTGAGAGATCTTGTGTTGACATTCAGTTGACTGTGTCCAAACTGCTGAACTCCACAAACACCTTAATCTTAAGTCTGTCTTGTAGCTATTTCTTTGATCGTTTGAACATGTGTGTTATTTACTTTTTCCCATCGCAGGAAGATGTGATTAGGTCAAAAGGTGAAGAGAGCCAACCCAGCATCCCTAAAGGAGGGGCACTCTGACATTTTAAAAATTGCTTGGACAGCCTTATCGACACTTCCGATTCAGAGCATCTCAGGTAATAAGAAAAAACTCACTCTATTCAAAGACAAGAGGTAAGGCCTGGAAGAGTGGACTATCCAGAATGAATGCCTCAGCCCAATAGATAAAAGGCCCCCAAAATGATACAGTTTGAACATACAAAATGTTTTGAACGCTACTAACTCAACTTCTTTCAATACAGTTTGCAATTTGGAGACGGAATTGTTTTTGTTAAGATAAGTGATTTCAATCATGCTTTTTATTTTAGATTTAAAATATTAACAACTCCATTTTATTTCAGTATTTAATTTGTGTATTTCTGTTTTATTAAATGCTAGCTTTTTTTTTTTCTAGTCCAATACCGGCTTCCATCTTATCTCGAAATTACTTATAACGGCACCAACTTACTTTCGGAAGACCCCCCCCCCCATCCGCCTTTTCTTTTATATCGTAAGCTTCTTAAAACGTTACTAGCTTAAGTTCAGAATAAAATCACGATTTTCTTTTAACGGTTAATTTAAAAAAAAAATGTTTTGAACGCTACTAACTCAACTTCTTTCAATACAGTTTGCAATTTGGAGACGGAATTGTTTTTGTTGAGATAAGTGATTTCAATCATGCTTTTTATTTTAGATTTAAAATATTAACAACTCCATTTTATTTCAATATTTAATTTGTGTATTTCTGTTTTATTAAATGCTAGCTTTTTTTTTTTCTAGTCCAATACCGGCTTCCATCTTATCTCGAAATTACTTATAACGGCACCAACTTACTTTCGGAAGACCCCCCCCCCATCCGCCTTTTCTTTTATATCGTAAGCTTCTTAAAACGTTACTAGCTTAAGTTCAGAATAAAATCACGATTTTCTTTTAACGGTTAATTTAAAAAAAAAAATGTTTTGAACGCTACTAACTCAACTTCTTTCAATACAGTTTGCAATTTGGAGACGGAATTGTTTTTGTTGAGATAAGTGATTTCAATCATGCTTTTTATTTTAGATTTAAAATATTAACAACTCCATTTTATTTCAGTATTTAATTTGTGTATTTCTGTTTTATTAAATGCTAGCTTTTTTTTTTCTAGTCCAATACCGGCTTCCATCTTATCTCGAAATTACTTATAACGGCACCAACTTACTTTCGGAAGACCCCCCCCCCCATCCGCCTTTTCTTTTATATCGTAAGCTTCTTAAAACGTTACTAGCTTAAGTTCAGAATAAAATCACGATTTTCTTTTAACGGTTAATTTAAAAAAAAAATGTTTTGAACGCTACTAACTCAACTTCTTTCAATACAGTTTGCAATTTGGAGACGGAATTGTTTTTGTTGAGATAAGTGATTTCAATCATGCTTTTAATTTTAGATTTAAAATATTAACAACTCCATTTTATTTCAGTATTTAATTTGTGTATTTCTGTTTTATTAAATGCTAGCTTTTTTTTTTCTAGTCAAATACCGGCTTCCATCTTATCTCGAAATTACTTATAACGGCACCAACTTACTTTTTTTTTTTTTTTTTTTCCTCGTACATATATGTTTATTTATCTACCGAGTTGATTGCAAAAATAGATTACGAATTGTACTCATTTTTAGTTCGTGTAAGGGGAATCCATCACCATACTTTCTCTTAAACACGTTTGTTGGACTTTTATTAAGTACAATACTTAATAGTTTTTTTTTTTTTTTTTTTTTTTTTTTTTTAATGGAGAGTAGAAAACGCATTGTGGATGCGTTATCGGCAGCTCCTGTTACTCTCGCTTCTTCTTATTTGTCCCTCAGTCCTCATTTTTTTATGAGTGATTTTTCGGACAAAGGGAAAAGAAAAAGCTGTTTTCTAGGTTGGCAGTATTTTTGCGAACAGTTGGCTTAGATGGCGGAAATTTTCTGTTTCTATGTCTATCCTTGTAGCCATGTCACTAGTAAGGGTTCTGGAGGTAAACGTTTTGTCTGGGCTGACGTTAGCCGCCTGATAGTCAGGGACCCGAACCTTGGATTAACCACTAAGGAGGCTGTCCTATCAGCAGGTGCAAAGTACTGGGGCTGCTGTATTGCCATTTGGTGAATGGATTCTGGACCATGCAGTAGCTTCTGGTGGGGCCTCTCGATGCCATACTAGTGGGTAATTGTTACGGCTTTACCTTATCATTAGCTACAAATAAAAAATAAAAAATTCTTCGTTTCTTTTTCTCTCTTAATTTCCCCTCTCTGTCCTGCTCTAAGTAAATCTGACGACCTAGTCCACAAATTTCAAAATTTCATCATGACAAGTTTCAAGAAAAAATACACGATTAAACCCGGTTCTCCAACTTCCAACGTAGACCCCTACTACCATGTCTCCTTCTCCAACATCAGGGGTCTACGTTCTAACCTTCCAGAGGTTGAAACCCAATTACAGGAGACTAAACCAGACCTTTTATTTTTAAGTGAAACTGGCATTGGACAGGCTATTTCCCTAGAAGAGTTTGCAATTAAAGGATACTCTAACTTGACTTCTAAATCTGACCCCCAAGATCGCCATGGGCATGGAATATGTGCCTATATTAAAGATGGCTTTCCATGTGGTAGGGACGTCTCCAGAGAAGATCCTAACTTACCCTATATGTGCTTCCGGGTTGCTTTAGCTCACACTACAGCATTTTTATTTACTCTCTATCGCCCCCACAACAGCGGAGTTACTATCTTTAAAAGCATACCCGAGAAAATTGACCAAGTCCTATCTGCTTATCCTTCAGCTAACATTCACGTATGTGGAGACTTCAATGTTCACAACGTCGAATGGTTGACCCACTCAAACAAGACCGATGATGAGGGGAGGTTCTGTCATGATTTCTCCATTGCCTATGACCTCACTCAGATTGTTCAGGAACCCACCCGTGTGCCCGATAATGACGGCCAGTATGCGAGCCTACTAGACCTTTTTCTCACAACTTGCCCTGAACTATGTTCAGTTTCTGTTCTGTCGCCTCTTGGATCTTCCGACCACTCTGTTGTATCAATTAAGATAAAAATGAAATGTAATAAGTCCCCAGACGTACCTCTCCATCGTACAGTATATTGATACACTAAGGCTGACTGGGATAGCTTCCGTACATTTATAACTGATCTACCTCTGCATTCCATATTTAAAAAGGATGTGTCCTCTATAGTATTAGACCTGACGGAATGGTTAATTGTAGGTATTGATCGTTTCATACCCTCGAAAAAGTTTCAGCAAAAACCTAACAGCCAGCCATGGTTCTCTCCAGAATGTGCTGCTGCCATTGCGCACAGAAATCACTTTTTCCACTGTTTCCAACGTAATAGATGTATGGAAACTAAAGCCGCTTTCAGGACTGCCAGCAACCATTGTAAGAAAGTAATAAAGAGCGCAAGGTGGTTGTATGCTCAATCTGTTAAGTCCAAAGTAGCTGAGCAGCGGCTTGGTTCCCACCAGTTTTGGCAAATAGCAAACAGAATTCTGAACAGAAGCGTGTGCTCCATCCCAACTATCATCAATGGACCTGAGGTAATCTCGTCAGCATCAGAAAAAGCCAAACTCTTTGTCAAGAACTTTGCAGCTAATTCTACCTTTTGCGATCAAGGCCGCCAACCCCCAATATTTCCTCCTGTATCTGAAAACACACTATGTGATATACGTATATCTGTACGTGATGTTGCCAAGCTAATCAAAAACCTTGATTCCAGTAAAGCAACTGGCCCGGACGGTATTCCAATTATAGTACTCAAAAAACTTCAACCTGAACTAGCGCCCATACTTACAAAACTATTTAAACGTTGTCTTAAGGAGAATTGCTTCCCATCTCCCTGGAAAATTTCATCAGTATGCCCTGTATTTAAGAATTCAGGTGATCGCTCATCTCCCTCTCAGTACAGGCCAATAAGTCTCCTGTGCGTCATGAGTAAGTTGCTGGAATCTGTGTTAAATACAGAAGTAATCAACCATCTCAGCAAAAATAACCTTCTTAGTGACACTCAATATGGTTTCCGTTCTGCTAGATCTACAGCAGATGTGCTTACAGTTATATCTCATAGGATTAGCAAATCTCTCGACGGAGGCAACCTTTCTCGGGCAATTGCTCTTGACATATCTAAGGCCTTTGATAGGGTATGGCATAAAGGTTTACTTCATAAGATCTCTAGCTATGGTATAGCTGGAAATGTCTTCTCAATTATTAAATCATTTCTTTCTGATAGGTTCATAAGAGTAGTAGTTGAGGGGCAAAAATCAGAAGCCCACAGTATTAATGCCGGTGTCCCTCAGGGGTCCATCCTGGGCCCAACTCTTTTCCTGATCTACATTAATGATCTTCCAAATCACATCCTTACATCATTTGTAGACATTTATGCTGACGACACTACCATTTATGGTAGCACATCTAAGACAGTAAACGACCAAGTTCTCTCCAATTCTCTCTCCTCTGATCTTGAGCATGTAGTACAATGGGGAAAGGAGTGGCTGGTTACTTTTAATGCATCTAAAACCAAGTTTCTCTCTTTACATCATCAACATTCTGATCCCCATCTGGCATCAATTGAAATGAATGGCTCTCGTCTTCAGGAGGCCTCAAGTTTTGACAAGCTTCTGGGCTTGACCATTACTCCTGATCTTAAATGGAACACGTATATCAAATCTGTTGCCAAGGCCGCTGGAAAAATGGTGGGATCTTTCTATCGATCCAGTAGATATCTCACTGCTGATGCAATTCTCTATTTATATAAGAGCCAGGTACGCAAGGATGGAATACTGTTGCCACATCTGGGCAGGAGCTGCTAGAAAGGACTTGTCCTGCCTTGATAGAGTTCAAAATAGACTTCGTAGCCTCGTAGGAGATGTCCTTTTCTCTTCCTTGCAACCTCTATCTCACAGAAGAGATGTTGCGAGTTTGTCTCTGATGTATCGTTATTTTCATAGAAAGTATTCGACTGAGCTTCAATCTATGGTCCCCCCTCGCAAAACTTTCACAAGAAACACTCGTCTAGCTGTAAACACTATCAATAATTCCCCCCACTCTTTATCTGTGCCTAAACCTAAACGTAGATTCCATGAACAAAGCTTTTTTATTAGAACTGCACGCCTGTGGAATTGTCTTCCGTTTTCCTGCTTTCCGGCTGACTACAATATGGTTGTCTTCAAGTCTAAAGTAAATAAGTTCTTGATGAGCCGTTCCATATAAGTTATCAAATTTAACAAATTTTAATTACTAATGATTATTATATTGTCCAATTTCTACTGTACACTCTTTAACCCTTATCCTTGAGTGACCTCTTGGCCTTGATAATGTGGTGATACCTATGAAAAAAAAAAAAAAAAAAAAAAGTCCAATGTGAACAAGTTCTAATTGAATCGTCCCCCCTAAGTAATCCAAGTTACAAAATTCCCACTGTTTACTATGCTAAAATCACAATGACTAATGTATACCTATTAACCCTTATCCTTGAGTGGCCTCTGGGCCTTGATAAGTGGTGACACCCATGTAAAAAAAAAAAAAAAAAAAAAAAAAAAAAACAGCTTATCATCCAGATGATGAATTAATTTTTGCTGTAATCCTCCCTACTTCTCTGCCTGATATGACACAATCATTTCAGTGGACAGATGAGGATCTGTACAACAACCATCAAAGGGTTTAAAGTTTTTTGGCCTTTGATGGTGGAATTGCAATTCGTTAGCCATCTTGTACAGCCTTGCTCATGACCACTGTACATGGGTTGCCATGGTTTGTGATGCAGTGCAGGCAAAGGGAGAAGCAGACTTAATCCAGCCAGAGTGAACGCTGTTGCAAGAACACTGCATTGTTTCTACATTTATTTCATAAATGTATATATTTTTGGAAATAAAACGTTTGCAAACGATGGATTCTATTTAACTTATAAATAGTATCCTGAGATACTGCCACTTTTGGTCAATGTCAACCTGGTAATAATGGCAACTAATAAAAAGTCTGTAAGTGAATTTTATTTAATCCATAAGTGAATATTAGATATTAGCATTCAATCAGAATGGGTCCTGGACTAATGGTAATGAAGGGTAGACTACACCCTCTCCCCAAAGCTCCCAAATTAGATTCTCACTACCAAATACTCAGAATAAATTCTATTTAACCATTAGATTGAACCCAATAGATACTACCACTCCAGGACAGAGTGCACTTAGGAAAAATGGTAACTCAAAGAATAAACACTTCATAATCGTACATCAAGTAGATATCTGGAGAAGCCCCTTGCTCATGCACACCTTGCAGTGGTATGAAAAAGTCTGGTGATGCCTGGGGTCAATAAATTGATTGCATGACACAAAAAGTTAAGTATAAGTCCTAGTATCAAGAAATATTACAAGAAAGGAATATAGTTTGAATTTGATTGGATACCCACCTCCCCAACAAATTCGAATGCCTACAGCCACTGACCTGTCACCCTCCCCCCCTCTCCATGCCATTGTTGCATATCAACTGTTTTAGGGTTATTTAATATCAAATTCAGTTGCTTGGGTGAAAGTTTTGCTATTTCAAGTTCTTAATACCATTAAATATTTTGAGATTAGTTTGTTTTGTAGATGCATATATTTTGTAAATAAATAGTTTGAAAACAATGGATTACATTTAATCTACAAATCGAATTACAACAGTTACTTCCATTGCAGGTTAGAATGGACCTGGCCTACATGCCACAATAATCTCAATCTCCCAAATTACAACCTCATATTTAATTTAATACGTAGAATAAGAATGTTTATTACTTACCTGTTTTTTCCATATCTTCTCTGTTGACTCCAATTTCTTGGGCCCTGACATCCATGAAGGCTAGAATTTTTTCCAAGGCTTGAGGTAGCTTGATTTCTTTTTGCTGTTTCTCATTAACCTGCAAACAGTGTTAAATCAAAAAAAAGGATATATTCAGTTGCCAAGAAAATAATAGCATTCTTTAATTATTATTCTCTGTTTTTGTTGACACTTGTTAAGAGATAAAGATATTTTGCATAGTACAAATAAAATATCATTACCATAACACACCACTAAACAAGTCCTGGGTCTGACATAAAGATGGTGCCACTAATAAAAATATCCACATGATTCTTATAAAGTACTAACCTTCAACTGACACATGTCAAAATTTAAGGCTAATCGGATAATTGGTTTCCAAATTACATTTATTATAGTGAAGTCACTATTGCAAATTTTCAAAACAATAGAAAAGTCTGAATTCCATGCGTTAATAAAATGTTGCTTTCTGATGGGGAAAAAATAATATTAAAGCAAAGCAATAGCTTGATAACTGTTATTTAAACTGTGCTCTGTTGGAAACAAAAAAAGTTTGGTTCATTGTAAAGTGAAATAAATTGAAGCTAGAGTTTGGTAAACAGCATGGGAACTATCAGATTAGAGGTTCTTTTTTGGACCCTGACTAGAAGGGAATGACTAGTGGTTAGTACATCACACAAATGTGGCAATTATACTCAATGCGAATGGTAGCTTTGTGGAGATATAGGACACTGGCAGGTGTTAGAAGTTTTCTAGCTTGGTAGAGGAAGCCCGCCTTCTTTACAGCAGACTTGGCAGTGTCTTCTATATAGTTGTTTTAATTCATATTACCTGTGAATGTTAGGCTGAGAAGTTTGAATATGGGACTTTCAGGTCGGGACAAAAATAAAAATTGGTTCTGCTTTCATCTAGAATGATTTTGCCACTTCTGGGTTTAGAACAATAAAATGGGGGTGACTAGGAGTTTGTGCAAAAAAAAAAAAAATAGTTACCTGTGCTTTAGAATCAGTGCTGGGTGTAGATTGATTCTGCTGATTGGTTACAGAAACAGTTGTCTGCAGAGGAGCTGCTGATGTCACTGGTACCATTGGAATACCTTGTGGTGGTTGGCCCATCATAGTCATTGAGGGTGGCAAACCTTGCTGAGGTGGAGGTGGAGGAATGGACTGCTGAGGTGGTGGCTGGATATTCATCGGATTAGTCATTTGAGGTGGAGGAGGTGGGGGAAGTCCTTGTGGAGGTGGAGGAGGCATACCTTGCGGAGGTGGTGGAGGTACACCGTGTGGTGGGGGTGGAGGGGGAATACCTGGCGGAGGTGGTGGAATGCCTTGAGGAGGCATTGCTTGGGGAGGGAGCGGCATACCCTGAAGAGGTGGTGGAGGAGGTGGTGGTGCAATACCTTGTGGTGGAGGTCCTGTAACACCCATAGGGGGTACTGGTGGTTGCATGGGTCCTGATGGCGGAGGAGGTGGGGGTGGTGGAGGAGGTGGTGGGCCTCCACCTTGGGATACAAACTGAGGTGGCGGTATCTGGTTATCTAGATTTTGGGGTGGGGGTGGTGGGGGTGGAAGAGGCATCATTTGAGCTGTAGACAAAAAAAAAAAAAAAAAAAAAAAGAAATGTATATTTTTAAAATAAACAATTGATAAAAATAAATGAATTGGACACCAAATACTTTCTTTTTAAAATCTATAAAGATAATATATAATAGTGCTACTTAATGCATAATTACTTTGAAGAAAGGATAAAATTCTCAGAGAGTTATTGAAACGTTCTTAAAAATTGTTTTGAAATTTGCTAATATTCTATTTATTTGATGAGGCATGAACTGAGTCTTGCAATGGTAAGCCATTAACTTATTTCCAAAAGTGCAATCTAATTCTTATTGCGAACTGCTTTGATTCTTATCATAATTTGTAAATTTTATTCCATTTTCAGTCATTACACAAAATTTCATTTTAAGAGAGAGTTTAGTTGTTTTACGGCATATCAATCTTTTTCAGGTTATTTAATGCCGAACCTAGTTATTTTGAGGAACGATTTTTAATGGAGTATATTTGTATTTTAAGTTGGATTCTATTTAACCCATAGTACTACCACTCCAGGTCAGAGTGGATCTGGGAGCAATGGCAATTAAAGGGTGGTTCCACACTCCCCAAGGTCCGCAAGCTGGGGCCTCACCATCGGATATAGTTTTAGGTCATATCCAGGACCGCTTTGAGAGAGAGAGAGAGAGTTGTTGAAACAGTTTTAAATTCTTGTGAAATTTGCTAAAATTTTATTTTGTCAATGATCTATGAACTTATATAAATAAATCTTGCAATAGTAAACCACTAACAATGCCAAAAGTGCAATGTAACTCTTAGTGTGAACTGCTTTGTTCCTTACCATAATGTGTAAATTTTATCTCGTTTTCAGCCATTACACAAAGTTTCAATTAAATTGTAAAAAATTTAGATACTCTAGGACTTAGGGATGTGATGTAAATTTTTATCAGTGCATAAAATTTCTTCTCCAACATTTAGCCAGGCATATATTAAAGTCTACCTTCACAATTAGGTATAAGCAATCATTTATTTAGAATTAAATGTCAAAAACATTACACTTAAGTATATAAGAGGTATTAATGTAGAAATAAAAAGACAATTGTATTTAAATATGGGAAAATGTTAACATATATAAATAAGCAATGTACCTGAAGAAGGTTGAAGAATATATTGACTGAAACATGGTAGAAATAGAAATACTAGTATTTTTTTTTACTTTCTTACTTAGATATACCAGTATTTTTCTTTTTTTACTTTAATGGCACTTTAATTCACTGTTAAATTGACGACTGTTGGAGGTTTTCGGGTATGCTGAAAATGAATATCGCATTTAAATTTAGGGTAGACAAGTACTTTTCTGGATATTAAGACCTTCATTATCCAATGTAATTTATTGTTTTCACTGGTGGCCATGTTTTTCCCAATTGAACAAATACTAATGCACATGCATGCTACAAAACATCTCCTCCTTCCCATGTTAAGAATGGCAACCACCACTGACATTCATCAAGTTACATCAGGGGAAAACATGTCTTAATATCCAGAAAACTACTTGTCTGCCCCAAATTTGAATGTGATATTCGTTTTCAGCAACCTCAAAAAACGTCGTTAATTTAAAGGTGAGTACTGAGTTGCCGTTGAAGTAAAA
Organism: Euprymna scolopes; assembly: GCF_053919585.1. Classification (NCBI taxonomy): domain Eukaryota; kingdom Metazoa; phylum Mollusca; class Cephalopoda; order Sepiida; family Sepiolidae; genus Euprymna; species Euprymna scolopes. Next base: position 44,433,387 of record NC_136503.1, read on the forward strand.
ATTTACTGAAATATGTCCGGTAACAAGAACAATAATTCAGAGGCAAACAATGTAAATGAGATCTCATTTTCGAAAAGTATAATCTTTTTTTTTTTTTTTTTTTTGCTGTTGTATTTTTGTAAACATTATTGGGTGACGACTTATTAAGGCCAAAAATCATTTAAGGACAAGTTATAGTTCACTTACCTGTCTGCATTTGGTGCTGCATAAACTTCTGCTGTTCTTCTTTATGTGCAGCCTCCTGCTGCTGTTGCATGATGGCTAGCTGTTGTTGCCGCATCATCTCAGCTTCTTCTGCTTGCTGTTGTTGCTGCTGCTGCTGCTGTTGTTGCTGTTGGTCAATCAACATCTGGGAGGGAAAAGATGAATTGTGAAAATCTTGCTTTGTTTTATATATATAGACTAGCAGGGAGTACCCGGTGATGCCCGGGTGTTTTGAGGTGTGTGTGGTTTTGGGTAAATCAAAACTCCGGGGGTGGGTCAAGGTTAAAATAAAAAAATAAGTTTTGTTAGGTGAGTATGAGGATCGAACCCGAACCCTTGAGGCAAAGTTGGAAATTAAAGTGTCAAAAAAAAAGACGTACGACGTTAACCGCTGGGCCACAGAGACATACAAGGGAAACACGTATTTATTTATTTAACTATTGACAGGTGGCAGCAATAAAAGTTTAACTCTGCTGCTTCTGTTTGACCTAATTATTGAGGTCAAATAGAAGTCATGCAGTTAACTTGGGTTTGTTTACCCAACTTTGACTGTTTTTTCCCCCCAAGATGTTGGGGAGGGGGCCCCACTGTCCAGATTGAATAGCAATTGTCTGATATGAGAGGAGTTTGGCCCCACATTGATCAAAGCTGATTGTTTCTGGACGTTTACCGGCGCGATGCCGAGAACAGTATTAGCTTTGAATTAGTTTCGCTTTTTATACGAAAAAAATCCAAATCAACACATGAGAAGCCAAAATAGCAATAATTTTGTAAAAGTCGATGTAAATAAATCTACACGCGATGCGCTTTCCCAAATCCTAGATATTATTATCTAGGGCGTATATAAATACTTGTAAGCGATCGTAACCCCCCCCCCCCCCCCATCCCCCGGAGCGTGTACGAGAAAAGTCTTTGCCAGACATACACGAAACGAAATGGTCACACACATTTTGCCTTTTATATATATAGATGATTTTATGTGTAATTTAAATGCTGAAATGTTTCTTTTTCTTTTATTATTATTATTATTAAATGCCAACTTTTATTAGAAATGGTTTTCTTAACTTTATTGTTGACCATTCATGATGTTCAGCATTGATATAAATGAACTTTTTATAACTTGTGACACCATTTGGGTCTCAATAAGTATGCATAATAACAATAATATTTGTTTGTGTCAATTCATGTTGGTCTTCATTACTTGTATGTTTACATTAGATTGCTGTTACTATTATCATGTGCAAACAAATGATTCAGGTTAAGCGGTCATATAAAAATTTCAACACAAGTAAAAGAACACCACATAGAAACAAGAGAACTGAAACCACAAAACTGTAACTTGTACTTACACCATCGCCAGATGAGAATTTAATTTGATTGAAACCAAATTGATTGGTGATTCAACACTAGCATTACAGGTTTCAACAATGTTATTACCTCTACCAAAGAGAGCATGCTTTTGGTTGACTCTGTAACCATGTTTGTATTCAACCTAGTGGCTTCATTGCTTGACCAATTGTCACCAAACTTGATCAAAATATCAGTTATGGTCTATCTCAGAACTGATCTAATTTGAAGATATCTAAGTAAAAAGCTAAGATTACGGAAAAGTTTTATTTTGGTAATAACTTTAGATCTGCTTATCATAGAAACCCTCTACTTGGTTCCTATTGTAGCTAATGAAGTCCTGTATTTTATATGAACATAACCTCAAAAAGTTCAGTCAGGCCCAAAATTTTAATGAAATTTCAACTTCTAATTTTTTCACATTTTATGTATGGATATGGTGTTGTTTAATAGCAGTAACCTGCATACAAAATTTCAGAGTGATCAGATGAATAGTTTTCGGATTATCAACATTTTCAAAACATAACTTCGGGAATACTTCATACAATATCGAGAAGGCCAAGATAAGACATTTGCTCATCCTTATTTTGTCAGGCACAAATATCCAGTTTCACCCCTGACTTATATTCTTATTTGTCTCTATTAATGGTCACTATGTAAAATGGTAGGTTGCTTTAAAAACGAGAAAATGGATACAAAAACACAAATGAGAAGTGTTAAAAGACAAAAATAAGTCATATAAAAGTTATTTTAATGGAATTTTACAGATAAAAATTAAATTTAAAAAAAAAAAATCCGTGAAAAAGTAAAATAAATAAAAACTGAAGAAACAGATATATGAAAATAGTGAGTTTTTGTACCATTAATTGGTTTGGTTGTTTTGTTTTATGGCATATCAACTCTTTCTGGGTTATTTAATGCTGAATCTAGTAATTTTTTAAAACGGTTTTATACTTTAAGTTCTTTATATCTTCAAACATTTATTCATGGTGTTTGGTTTGGTTGTTTTGTATAGAAATATGTTGTTTTTATTTTTGACTTGACATAGTATGATTTGAATTTTGCAGAGAGAAAGGAAAAAAACAATAACATCAATGTTTGGTGCATTTTAGGTCAAGAAACCAGTATCTTCAGACAGCCTGATGGGGTATTTGTACCAATGATGTCTAAAGCAAACAATATGGCATAAATTCATAATGCCTAATAAAATTTAAATGAAAATAATTTAAAAAACATACTTGTTTGTTATTGAATGCAAAGATTCTAATAATTTATTATGGAAGCAGTCACACACAAAAAATTAGACTATTTAAAAATTAAAAAAAAAAAATTATGTATTTGTGATGTGGAGAAGCTATGTCCCATCCACCAAGTCCCTAGGTGGCAGATAGGAGAACAGCCTTCAGTGTCAGAAATAACGCAATAAGACAGGATCGTTGATTGGTTGCTGCCAAAGCTTTCACTCAAGAATTTCATTTTTGGTGGGATTTTGAATTCTAAAAAACCAGTTGCCGGAAGACATTTAAGTGTTGATAAAAATGGGTCTCCATATCATTGAACGTAATTAAATGTCCTTTAAATCATCTAGTCAACTATGGGATTAATGACAAATTCAATTATGAACTCGTAAAATTTGGTAAAAATTAACCACGTAAAATTATTATTTCAGTCAATGAAAATTGTAAAACTGATAATTAATTATCAAACTGTTTTTTTTATTTGTGTTTCTTTCTGAACTGTCCATGAGATTCGACTGTGAATCCAACTAACAAATCTTCTTGAAAGATTCAACTACTTGACTTTTTGCCAGCAAAATCAGTCCAATTATTTTGCAAGATGAATCAGAATGTATAGAATTTATCTATCGAGGAGGCAAGTCATGTTTTTTGTCAGGTTATTTCTGGCACTTAGGCATTGGGTTATGTAAGATTAAATTCTTACATACGATATGGAAGGTAGCTGTGAATACCAAATAAAAAAACCAACGGGCAGAGATATGTTCTAATCAGGTATACTTCCATAAAATGCATACAAATCTCAGCCACCATAAAAGCTGACTGACTTAGTCGAGTGCAGGCCATTGAGCTTGGTTGGTGATGCACTCAGTGTTGATCATAAAAAAACATTTGGCAAGGAAGGGTATCCTCTGTAGAACTTTTTGCTTCAAATAAATCTTTATGGATACTTCTATGCATGCAGCTAGCCAACTACTGGACAGGGATCCACCAGTATGAATGATGCCTCTCAACCTGCACGTTAATAAAAAAGAACCAGAAAAAAAGTTGCATGGTGATACGATTGCAAAATCACATTCACTGTTCAATACTGTTTCTCGATGTAATACTTACCCTTTGTTGTTGTTCCATCAATATATGTTGCTGCTTCTCTGCTTCCAACAACTGCTGCTGTTGCTGTACTTTCTCCATTAGTTGAATATAGTCGCCAGCAGCAGGACCCGCTGGGTTCCCAACACTAATTGGAGGTGGTGGTGGAGGCTGAGGCGGAGGAGGCTGAGGTGGTGCTTGTGACATCGCTGCAACCACTTGCTGTTGCTGTTGTTGCAGGGCAAGCAACTGTTGCTGCAGGACAACCTTCTGCTGCAATTCCTCATCCATTTCGGTCTAAAAAAAACAAAACCCCCAAAATATCAATTTTAAACTGGGAAAAATAAAAAACAAAAAACAAACATAGGCTTTTATCTATACTTATACTAAAGATGAGTAAATCCATGTATTTCTCTAAGATATTTTTTTCCTTACATATTTTAAACACATCAAATATATACTAAAATATATTTCAATATTGCAATTGAATTATGTTTGACTAACAAAATTTTTGTCTTAATTGTTCAAATTAGTTGTAATTTGGAATTAGTTGAACAAGTCATACATAAATACTATTATGACACGTGTTCTTCAGAATTGTCTATGTCCTGCTTCCTTTATTCCAGCTCATTTGACTCATTGGTCTTCATCAATTCGCTTTTTATACCTCATTTAAAAACATCCTCCTGTTCCAGTAGCTTCTTTCCTAGAATTGCACATTTGTGGAACTCGCTTCTTGCTAACTGTTTTCCTCCTATCTACAGCTTTGGTCTTTGCAATGCTAAGGTCAATAGGCATCTTTTACTTTATAATAATCATCTTTTGCTCTTGTTAGCGCCTTACATCAAATGGCTTCATACCTTGTCTGGAGCAATTTCCATTAAAACACATATGTGTTTCTTTTGCCCCATTTAACTATATTAATTCAACCACTCTCTAATATTTCTTAATGTCTCTGTGAGCATTTAGAGAAAGAGTGATTCTTTTTTTTTTTTCAACAATACTATCTTAATTACACTCACCACAAACACGTATGTTAATTTAAATAGTAAAATAATAAGTCTCTTTATTTTTAAACCATCGATAAGGATGATATAGAAATAAAGGGACTTATTCCATGCTTCCTGGGGACTTCTTAAATGTCACAAACAGAATCTGCATAAGTATAGAACTATCCATAATAAATTTCAAATGGTTTGTCTATCATCTCATATGACTCACCAGATTTTTCTATAATCATTTCAAACAACTTGGAATATCAAAAAACATGATTTATTAAAAAAATCATACTTACCTCATCATCAGAAAGTCTGTCACCCATGTTTACTTTTCAAAACGCTTCTTACTATTAAAAGATGAAAAAGAAAAAAAAAACAATAAGAACACATTTAAAAACAATTCTTTAAATTTATACATTAGCTGTTTTAAATGAAAATAGAAACATTAAATATGCAAGAGACTATTTAGTTTGGCATAAAACATTTCTTTCAGATGACATAAAACGTGTTGCAATAACCATCAAAATCATGGCTGTAAAGCAATTGTTTCAAGCACTGACAAACAATTAGACTAACCTCCGTTTGTCAATATTTGTTTATAAACAAGTAAAATATTATTGTAATTTAATACAAGTGAGGTGGCACTGATGAAGTTATCTTGGAGTGATGATCTTAATCTGTCAAATTCAACTTCTGGTGCTCCAAACAAGTTTCTCAGGACTGAAGCGATGCCATCCTTCTCTTCTTCAAAAAAGGTGACCGTCACATTTGCAATAACTATCGAGGCATAAGTCTAATTGATGTTACATCCAAAATATTCTCTTTCATGTTTACAAATACAGAGGGGCCTACATACCCACCCCAAGCAATGTGGCTTCTATAAAGGACAAGGTTGCATCAATCAAATCTCGCTAAGGTGGCTACCCGAGCAAAGATAATCTTACCAGCAAGTAACAGTTGTGTGTTTCATCAACTTCTCCATGACATTTGAAAGAGAAAGTCTCTGGAAAATTATGAATCGTGGCGGATTTCCACCTAAACTTCTCAATTTAATAAAGGCTTACTCTGACCCGGATCAGATGTTACAGGAAGGAGTCAGACTTTTTTGATGTTCAAACAGGGGCCATAAGGGATGCATACTCTTTAATTATGTTATAAATTGGATTCTCAAAACAAATTTTACTGATTTTGCAAGTGCAAAGGCCGGGTGTGATTGCATAATCTCTGATTTTGATTTTGATGATGATGTCACAACTGTTGGCGAATCCTACGTAGACATTCAACAAGCGCTGAATAAAGTTAATAGCACAAGTGGGCATGAAAAAATTAATGCAACCAAAACAAAGTTTGTTTCGGCCAACATTCCTCCACAGAACCAATTTGCACTGATTCTTAATGGCGAAATTGTGGAGGAGATCGAACAGTTTAAGTACTTTAGTTTAAACTTCGCGGCTACAGGTTATGTGAAATATGACATTCTCATTCAAATTAGTCAAACACAGGTTGTTTTCTGTTATCTTCAAAAGTGCCTTTCGACAGAATTCCTAATGTCATAATCCACACCAGGTGTGATATTCCAGACATTGAAGCATCTTTGCTCAAAGGAAGACTACGCTGGTTGGACACATTCTTCGCCGTCTGCCAGATGAGTTTGCTTGCCAACTGGTGGCTCTGAATACACCTGCTGGCTGGAATAAACAGAAAGGTGGGTAGCTTAAAACTTGCTTGTCAATGGTTAAAGCAGATCTAGAGTGTTTCACACTCTAAAATCTTTGGTGTTTGTTGTTGGAAATGAAAGTGGTTCATTCATGCAGAAGACTCTGCCACCAATAGAGATGGATGGGCTGTGCTCATGCAAGATGTGGTGAATTTGTCTGGAGCCGGCTCAACTCACACTAAGTAAATGGTGATACAGATACATAACACCATTTTCACTATGGAAGTTGGCAACTTTCATGTGGTCCTTTGTGTAAACATTTGATTTTAGAAAAAACTGGATAAACTAATGCTAATCAAAAGCCATACCATGCTAATCATATAAATTTACTTTTAATAAAATTTTAAAACGACAGAAAAAAACAATTTAAAATGTAGTACTTCTTAATCAAATTATTAAGAAAATATGCACTCACAAAAAAAAAAAAAAATCCAATTTTAAATTCTTCTAAAAATAACTGAAAATTTTGTAAAAATCTGATTGTATTTTTTTTTTTTATAGATTTTCTAAACATATGAGTAGGTGCATATAAAAAAAGTAGCTACGTTAATAATGGATCGACTTGATGGTTCCAAAATGTAAACATTGTTTTCATTACTATCATTTTCGTAGGCTGGCAATCAAGAGTTGATGTAAATTTTTTCTGTGAATACTCAAAAATATATAATAATTTTACAAATTCTAATTATTTTATTTGTCTCTGTATTAAACTACAACAGCACAAAAATATGGCCCCTATTTTAAGATTTGGGTTTTTCGTGAACCTATCTTTATTTTTTTTATACTTTTGATATAACTTTCTTTTGTATCAACCACTTTTAAAAAATATGTTCGAGTTCAGTTTTTTTTTTTTTTTTTACAAAGGAGTCACCACTTATCAAGGCCCAGAAGCCAATCGAGGATAAGGATTAATGAGTGTACAGAAATGGGAAAATGAAGATGACCATATTGTAGTCAGTTGGAATGTAAGAAAAATGGAAAAGAATTCCACAGGCGTACAGTTCTAAAAAAGAAGTTTTGTTAATGGAATCTACATTTAGGTTTAGGCACAGATAATGAGAGGGGGGAAATTATTAATAATGGTTTTAGCTAGACAAGTGTTTTTCATAAAAGTCAGGCCAGGAGGGACGATAGATTGGAGCCCAGACGAGCACTTGCCATGAAAATAACGATAAAGCAGAGACAGGCTCACAATGTTTCTTCTGTGAGAAAGAGGTTGTAGGGAAGAGAAAAGGGCATCCCCCACTAGGCTATAGGCTATGAAGTGTATTATAAACTCTGTCAAGGCAGGATAAACTGCTTGTAGCAGCTCCTGCCCAGATGTGGCAACAGTGCTTCATCCTTGGACATACTTGGCTCTTATACAAACAGAGAATTGCATCAGCAGTGAAATATCTACTGGAGCAGTAGAACAATCTTGCCATTTATCCAGCAGCCTTGGTAATGGATTTGATGTATGTGTTCCATCTCAGATCGGGAGTAAAGGTTAGACTCAGAAGTTTGTCAAAACATGGAGCCTCCCCAAGATAAGAGTCATTCATTTCAATTGATGCCAGATAGGGATCAGAGCGTTAATGATGTAAAGATAGAAGCTTGATTTTAGATGCCACATCTTTCCACGTGATCAAGATCAAAGGAGAGAGAGAATCAGAAAGAATTTGAAGTGCTGCCATAGATGGCAACATAAATGTCTACAAATGATCTTAGGATGTGATTTGGAAAACCGTTGATGTAGATCAGGAAGAGAGTTGAACCCAGGATGAACTCCTGAAGAACTCCAGCATTAATACTGTGAGCTTCTGATTTCTGCCCATCAACCACTATTCTTATGAACCTATCAGAGAGAAATGATTTAATAATTGAAAAGGTATTTCCAGCTTATCTGTAGCTGGAGATTTTGTGAAGTAGACCTTTATGCCAAAGGCCTTTGATATGTCAAGGGCAATTGCCCTAGAAAGAAAACCTCTGTTGAGAAATTCGATAATCCTATGAGATATAACTGTTAGCACATCTGCTGTAGATCTAGCAGAATGGAAACCATATTGCATGTCACTGAGGAGATTATTTTTGCTGAGGTGGTTGATTACTTCTCTATTCTCTATCTGAATTTTTAAATACAGGACATACTGATGAGGTTTTCCAGGGTGTTGAGAAGCAATTCTCCTTAAGACAACGCTTAAACAGCTTTGTAAGTATGGGAGCTAGTTCTGATCGAAGCTTTTTGAGCACTAGGAATGCCGTCAGGGCCAATTGCTTTACTGGAATCACGGTTTTTGATTAGCTTGGCAACATCACGCACAGATATTTGATTGTCACATAGCATGTTTTCAGACACAGGAGAAAATATGGGGGGGGGGGGGTTGGCAGCCCTGATCACATAAGGTAGAATTAGCTGCAAAGTTTTTGGCAAAGAATTTGGTCTTGTCTGATGCTGATGAGATTAGGTTCATTGATGATGGTTGGGATATAGCAAACACTTTTATTCAAGACCCTGTTTGTTATTTGTCAAAATTGGTGGGAACCAAGCCTCTGCTCAGCTACTTTGGACTTGATGAATTGAGCATACAATCTCTCATGTTCTTTATTACTCTTTTACAGTGGTTGCTGGTAGTCTTGAAGGTGGCTTTAGTCTCAGTACATCTATTACGTTGGGAGCAATGGAAATAGTGAATTCTGTGCACAATGGCAGCAGCACATTCTGGAGAGAATCACGGCTGACTATTAGGTTTTTGCTGGAATTTTTTGGAGGGTATGAAGCAGTCTCTACCTACAATTAACCTTCCGTCAGGTCTGATACATTTTTTAGTTTATGCCATAACTAAATGAATTAAGAGTGGTTGTAAGGATTTCTGAATTACATGCATGCATAAAAAATGTAACTTATTTTTTAAAATCAATTTCTTAATTTGTAAACAGATTCAAACATTCTCATTTGTTTTGAATGATGGTTTTCTCATTTTTCGCATTTCCAATATTACCGAATTTTCAAAATGAAATAAACTCCTCCAAAATTGGGTTCATGAAACTAATAAACATGAAAATAGTATTTTATACTGTTCTAGTTTAATTAATAAAGATAGAAAAATCCTTGCCGAAACTCCTAATGTTACTTATGTGAACATTTAAAAAAAAAAAAAAAGTATACTTTCTTTTTTAAATTGAATTATTGCATGAATTTATAAATATATGACTATTTTAGAATACACATACAAAAGAAGTTGGACAATTTAAGAAAAAAAGTTAACATTTTTTTATGCATATATGTCATTAAGAAACCGGCGCTTATGCACTTATGTTACTGCGCTATTTTTAAAAAAATAATATTTTCAAGTTAAAATCAAGTTTTACGATATCTTTTTTTATTAAATTGTTAGGTGAACGTACAACCCCCCCACTTCCCATGCTAAAAACGGCTTCAAGTAAAAAAAAAAGTAAATAAACACTTTAAAATAAGTTCAAACACAAAAAATATTCAGTTAAATAGAAAACTAACTAATCTTACTTTTATGAGCATTTATTTGTTGTATATTTTTCACCCTTTTTGTTTTGTTTCTTCGTTATTAAAGCGAAAATCGAATAAATTAATTTTAATTAAAAACCAATGTTATTTACTTTATTGTCATGTCGCAATTAATTAAATATTACTGCATTATTACAGTACTTTCATGATTTCACGATCTATTGATATCCGCCATTCATTGTAACAAGACGGACTGCAGTTACTTCATGCTGTTTATTTAAGTATAATATGCAATTTACTTTGAAAACTTTTTTCATTAATAATTAATTTTCTATTTAATGAAAGGTAAATTTTTACCTGCTTTCCACCTTAACATTTTCCTTAAAAATGACTTTTACAGGCTCTCGGGTATGATGAAAACGAATATAGCATTTAAATATTCCGCAAATAAGTAGTTTTCCGGATATTAAACAATATCATTTCATGTTATTGCTGGTAGCCATCTTGGTACGCGCGAACGAACGAGCGCTCGTTCGTGCGAGTAAACGCAATCCTGAGAAACTACGCACGCACCAAGAACACAATAACATAAGAACTGACATTGCTTAATATCTGGAAAACTACTAATTTGCGGAAAATTTAAATGGGGTGTACGTTTTCAAAATACCCGAAAACCTATAAAAGTGGTCATTTTAAAGGAAAAGTAATCATTTTTAAGGTGGAAACCAGGTAAAAATTTACCTAATTTTCCACCGCTTTTTTGTCTTGTTGGCTAATGTAAAAATATGATCAAAATCTGTATTTATAATACATTTAATTTGAAAACGGAAAATAAATGCCGCACAAAAGATTAAATAGGCAATATTTAATTACCGATGAAAATACAAACAAACCATAGAACTTTTAACAGCAAAGGACGCACGCACTATCGATGGTATTTATAATAATGAAATAGATTTTTGACGGGAAGAGGGCATATTGTTAATTATTGAGTAAGTTGAAAAGAAATTAAATTTGCGTGATATTTTAGATTTTTACGTTTTAAAAAAAAATTCACAGTTTATTGTATTACGAACGTTAAAGAGTGAAAGAAACAAACACGAAACTAACACAAAAGCAGGCACCATGTTGTCTTAACATTTCAAGCATTCAGAACTAAAAAAAAAAATAATAAAATGTTAGCATTCACTACAAATTAAATTTAAAATATAATTTTGAAAATATTACGAGAATCTCTAAATATTAAAATGTTTAATTACGGCTTCTAAAAAGAAAAATGTAAGAAAATCTTTTTAACTCACTAGAGACTTCAGTTTTATACGATTAATCCACGAGAAATGACCGGAAGTAATGTCGTAAGTGTATTCTAACTACATCCGGAAAATACGTTGTAATTTACGACAGTAATATACAGTGACAAATTTGCAAATACTACATTTTCCCCCTTTTCCTTAATAAATTTAATGAAATAAAAATGAAATTAGACCTAAAAGATAACGGCCAAGAGGAACAAGCACATAGAAATAGTATGCGCATTACGTAGTTGTATGCGATTACCGGTGTCGACCGAAAGTTAGTTCCTTAAATATAATAATATAAAAAAAAAACAAAAAAAAAAAACATTAATGGCTACATATGTGCATACATGTTTCTGCTATCACCCGCGTTGGGGGACTACGTCTTCAGGCCAAGAATTACCGTCGAAAACTGATATTTCAATCAAAAAACATTTTCCTATTTTGTTTGTAAAGTTAGAATGTAACCTGGGTGGGAGTCATAACGCGGCTGAAGACGTAGTCCCCCAACGCGGGTGCTTACAGAAACATGTATGCACATATGTAGCCATTAATGTTTGTATAAATAAATTTAATATATCTGCTCTGTTCACTCATTGAGCCCTCTTTGGTAGACACATGTTGTTTCATTGGATGTACTTCTTAGTCTTGTAGTTATGCGTCAGGTCATGTCATATGCTCCTGGTACCATATACTACCTGCTTCATGGTCGGGTCACCGGCGACTAAATTGGTTCCTCCACCAAACTTGTTTGGTGAGGAGGGCGGCTAGTCTCCCTGAAGGATTAAAAACAAGACCTTCCAAAGGGCGAATGAACTCTTTTTCTGAGTCAACGGCTAACTAGCACCGTGTGTGTGTGTGTGTGTGTGTGTGTGTGTGTGTGTGTGTGTGTGTATTGGAGTGGAGAGGGCTCCCATAAGCCGTGGTGAAGGCAACCTTTCTAGGAGAAGCAAATCTCTGATTTAAAAAACCATAAAGCGGAAGACCAGTACCCGCATTAAGCTGGTCTGCAGTTCAATTTGTTGCTGGCTATCTTGCTCTTGCTTGTTGCTGGATCTCAACATTTTGAACCGAGAGAGAGACTTAGCTGTCGTACAAAGCTAAGACTCTGTAAGATCATCTTTGTATAGATACTCCCTCAGACATTTGGGCTCTTGGATTTTAAATGTCTGAGGGAGTGGCACTCGTCTGACAAGACGTTACAATCATCACTTCTTGGAAACTAAACTCTACTGGCTATATATATATATAAATTATTTTTTTATTTCGTAAATAATTGAATTGATTCAAAACATATCGCTAAAACCAAAACAAAACAACATTTAAGTAAATCGCGATATATCCAGACAGTTGGCGAGATGGTCCAGGGGTAAGGGTTTAGGCTCATTACCGTTGGGTCCTGATTTCGAATCTCGCTAGATACAGCCACTCTGATGAGTTGTAGACGACGAAACACATGTCAGTGGATAATTAGATTTTAAAAATAATATATATATACTGCTCCCCATGTGGGGGTATCAAATTGGTTAAAAAGGGAAAATTATTCCCAACTCGCATTTAGGTAAAAATGCACTTTCGTAAATAATTGAATTCATTCAAAACATATCGCTAAAACCAAAACAAAACAATATATATATATCTGACACGCAAACAAAATCAGACTGCTTACTTTTATAATTATTTTCGTTTTCAAGTTTTTACATGAAAGTATTTACTTGAAATGTGGTAGTTTTAGCAACTTAAAACAACAACAAAAAACTACCTTTATCACTGTAGTTCTCCTATCTTTCTCCCTCAACATTTTATGTTTTTTGTTTTTTTACATAGGCGTCACCACTTATCAAGGTCTGGAAGCCACTCGAGGATAAGGATTAATGAGTGTACAGTAGTCATTGGAACAATGTTGTGGTAATCATTATTAGTTTACGTTAGATTTGAAGACGACCAACTTGTAGTTAACTGGAAAACAGGCAAACGGAAAAGAGTTCCACAGGCATTCAGTTCTAAGAAAGAAGCTTTGTTCATGGAATCTATGCTTAGGTATAGGTGCAGATTAAGAGTGGGGAAATTAGTGATAATGGTTTCAGCTAGATGTATGTTTTTCATGACAGTTTGACAGGAGAGGAACTGTAGATTGGAACTCAGACGAGCACTTGCCATGAAAATAACAATAAACAGAGGCAGGCTCGCAACATTTTTTTCTGTGGGGAAGAGGTTGCGGGGAAGAGAAAAGGGCATCCCTCACTAGACTGTTATGAATCATGAAGAATCATGAGGAAGAATCTGTGATAAATAAATAAATTATCAACCACCTCAAAAAATTAGTAACAAGCAATATGGATTTTGTTCTACAAGATTAACGGCTGATATGCTAACTGTAATATCGCATAGAATCAGCAAAAATCTCGATGAGAATTTGTTTCTAGAGCAATAACTCTTGACTTATCAAAGGCCTTTAATGTGGTCTGGCATAAAGGGTTGCTTCACAAACTTGGTAGCTATGGACTACCTGGCAATGTCTTTGTAATCACCGAATCCCTTTGCACTGATAGGTGTATGAAAGAAGTTGTTGATGGGCAAAAGTCATAAACACACAGTATTAATATACTGTGTGTTTATGACTTTTGCCCATCAACAACTTCTTTCATACACCTATCAGTGCAAAGGGATTCGGTGATTACAAAGACATTGCCAGGTAGTCCATAGCTACCAAGTTTGTGAAGCAACCCTTTATGCCAGACCACATTAAAGGCCTTTGATAAGTCAAGAGTTATTGCTCTAGAAACAGTGTCAGTGTTATATTACTAATAAGTGACAAGAAAGAAACTGACAAACACAGGGCAGACTTTTAATTGATTTTAATATTCGATCATAACAGTAGAAGTAAATGGTTGCCTGCTTAAGATGTTTTATGAAAGTACAGTTTTGGTTCATTTTTTTTTTTTTTTTTTTTACAAAGGCATCACCACATTATCAAGGCCCAGAGGCCACTCAAGGATAAGGGTTAAAGAGTGTACAGTAGAAGTTGGTCAATATAGTAATCATTAGTAATGAAAATTTGGTAAATTTAATAACTTATATGGAACGGCTCATCAAGAACTTATTTACGTTAGACTTGAACACAACCATATTGTAGTCAGCCGGAAAGCAGGAAAACGGAAGACAATTCCACAGGCGTGCAGTTCTAAGAAAGAAGCTTTGTTCATGGAATCTACGTTTAGGTTTAGGCACAGATAAAGAGTGGGGGAAATTATTGATAGTGTTTACAGCTAGACGAGTGTTTCTTGTGAAAGTTTGGCGAGGGGGGACCATAGATTGAAGCTCAGTTGAACACTTTCCATGAAAATAACGATACATCAGAGACAAACTCGCAACATCTCTTCTGTGAGATAGAGGTTGCAAGGAGGAGAAAAGGACATCTCCTACGAGGCTACGAAGTCTATTTTGAACTCTATCAAGGCAGGACAAGTCCTTTCTAGCAGCTCCTGCCCAGATGTGGCAACAGTATTCCATCCTTGGACGTACCTGGCTCTTATATAGATGGAGAATAGCATCAGCAGTGAGATATCTACTGGATCGATAGAAAGATCCCACCATTTTTCCAGCGGCCTTGGCAACAGATTTGATATACGTGTTCCATTTAAGATCAGGAGTAATGGTCAAGCCCAGAAGCTTGTCAAAACTTGAGGCCTCCTGAAGACGAGAGCCATTCATTTCAATTGATGAAAAATGTGGATTAGAATGTTGATGATGTAAAGAGAGAAGCTTGGTTTTAGATGCATTAAAAGTAACCAGCCACTCCTTTCCCCGTTGTACTACGTGCTCAAGATCAGAGGAGAGAGAATTGGAGAGAACTTGCTCGTTTACTGTCTTAGATGTGGTACCATAAATGGTAGTGTCGTCAGCATAAATGTCTACAAATGATGTAAGGATATGATTTGGAAGATCATTAATGTAGATCAGGAAAAGAGTTGGGCCCAGGATGGATCCCTGAGGGACACCGGCATTAATACTGTGAGCTTCTGATTTTTGCCCCTCAACTACTACTCTTATGAACCTATCAGAAAGAAATGATTTAATAATTGAGAAGACTTTTCCAGCTATACCATAGCTAGCGATCTTATGAAGTAAACCTTTATGCCATACCCTATCATTTTAGTACGAGTGGGATTTCGATGCTCTCCATGATAGTAGCAGTAGTGGTGATGTCTTGATATTTGTTCACCATTGTTTTTGAAAAAAGATATTTGATGAGATTGTCGTCTGTTCTAACAGAGAGATGAATGTATTTGGTTTTGATGTTCTTTTCATATTTTTTCATTAAATTAAAAGTAAATTATTGCCTGCTCAACAACAAAGAGATTTTGTTTGGTGAAGAAGACTTTTATTTTGATTTGCATCTTGAAATAGAAGCAACAGTGGTAGTGTGTCGTTAATTCTCACTCATTTGTTTAGGGATAGTGTGTGGACTGTGTGCGAGCCTTTTCTAGTCTCGAACAAAAACACGTGTTCACATCTCAAGCCATTTTTCTTGTCATACACATACGTGCACACAAACATACGCGCACATGTACACATATTCATGTTCACGTACATACACCCACAGTCACATGCATACACACACATGCTAACGTACACACATATACGCACACATATGCATAGATGGGCAACGTCACTTCCCCTTTAAAGGAAATCCACACATGTGCAAAAGACCACCGGAAACAACTATAAAAGCAAGAGACAGAAGCTGCTTCGCTCTTTTCGACTCGCCTTCCGAGCTGAGCAGTGGACTGACCAAATGGCTACGTTGCGGGGTGCACGCGACCACGTGCCTCACGCCACCTTCTACTGTGTGGGGCAAGAGTCAACAGACAGTACGAACACCTTACACACTTTCTATCTCCATTGGCCTGGATTGATTTTCTCTTTCTCTCTCTCTCTTTCTACAACAATAGACTTTCCCTCTCACCAGCTAACAGCGAGAGACACACGCCAAACAGGATTGACTCTCTCTCTCTCTACAACAATAGACTTTCCTTCTCACCAGTTAACAGCGAGAGACGCACATCAAACTAAACATGTGCTGTACCCTTTTCTTTCATTTGTTTCTTCATGAAATAAATCCTAGTTCGTTTAATTCAATTTAACGCGTTGTTCGTTTCTTTCTCAAAGCAATTAATTTTTTCCATTTTGCTGCAACACAACAACTTTGATCATAAATCACAAGCTCTCTTTTGCTGAAAGAAATAAGATATTTTTAATCATTTGGAAATATCAATTCATTTTGTTGATGAAGATAACAGAGTTGTGGATTATCTGTTTGCCAATAGCTGATTCTTGATTGTTAAGTTCTGAAGAAATATTTCTTGTTAGATTGGAGTTATCTCTGATATCAATAATTGTAGATTATCTTTGATTGTCAACAACTCTTGGCCCAATTGCCAGAGTTAATTTGGGTTGTTCACTAGTATTTTATCAGCCATACTTTGACTAACAAGGCCCGTTTGACAAACAGTGATCTTTCCTTGGGTGTACTTGGGTTCTTGCTTATATAGAAATATTTGACAGGTGCTTGGCTCCCAGGGGCGACTATTTATTATTGGTTAATGGGATCTCAATAACCAATAGAAATTTAAGCATTTAATCAATCAAAATTGAATATGTTAGAGAAATCGTTTTTTCTGCTCCTACCGTTTTTTTTTTGTTGTTATTGTTTGCAGTTGTTGCTGTTGTTTCTGTTTGCTTGGAATAGGGTTCTATCAGTTAATTAGAAGAAAAAGTTAATAATTTGGAATGATTGTGTAATATAAGCATGTCACAATGATATATCCTGGACCTCACATTTTTCCAGATCTTCATTAATGATCTCCTAAATAGATTCTGAGATCATTTGTTGACATTTATGTAGGTGGTACAATTGTCTATGGCATCACCTCAGAATATCTGGCAATATCTTGTCAACCATCGAGTCTTTTTGTTGGTGGCAAAAGTCTGAAACTCATTGCAATAACTCCAGCATACCCTAAACATCTATATTGGGTTCGACCATTTTTCTGATCTTCCAAATCCTATTCTGAAATTATTTGTTGACATCTATCCAGATGGCACAACTATTTATGACAGTATTTTAAACAGCACTGATGATCGAATTCTTGTTGATACTCTCTTTTCAAATCTGGAGCACATGGTGAAAGGAAGGAAAACATGATTTTTAACACCTCTAAAACAAAGCTTAACTCAGTTCTGAATTTTTGACATGAGGGCTGATTGTTTGTATCACTTGCTTTGATCGGACTATTTTTCTCATCTTGTGCTATGTTTAAGTCAATGTAGCCTTTGATCTTCGTCAGGCATGTTGGTCGCCATCTTGGAAAAGAAAGGAGAAAAATTACTGGCTCCGTAGATGGTTTTATATTCTTGGAGTTTTTTTTTCCTTTGGTTTTGTATGTGTCAAAAAAAATTGGTTGACAAAGGGAAGTGACCCTGTCAAACTCTATTAGAGTTACCTCTTCTTGTCAACCAAATTTTTTTTTTCCACACATACAAAAATCACAGTGAAATAAAAAACAAAAACAATTCCAAGAATACAAAACCATCTATGGAGTCAGTAACTTTTCTCCTTTCTTTTCCAAAATGGTGACCAGCATCATATCTAATGAAGGTTGGAGGCTACATCGACGAAAACGTTACACGAATAACACTCATGAGAACAATAGTTCGATCAAAACAATACAAAGCTCAACTCCTTTCATCACAAACACTTGGATCCTTATCTTGCTCCAGTTAAAATGGATGGCTCTTTCCCCTTGTTTTAAGCTAATAGAATTAACTTTCACTCCAGATTGAAAATGGAAAACTTATGCTCCATCTGTTATTAAAATTGCAGAAAAATAAATGGTTGGATCATTCTACTGCTCCAGAAAATATTTGACTCCTGATGCAATCCTCTACCCATAAGAGTCAGATGAATTGTAAGGTAGGGTCATCGCACAGAGCACTCTTTGTTGTCTAGACACAGTTAAAAATTGACTTCACAATCTAGTGGTGGATGATTGAGACATAACCAGTCTTTCTCTACTCTATAATTATTTCTAATCTCTACTTCCTCTTTGAGCATGAACTTGTTTTTTACCACAAGAAGATTTTTCTTCTCCTGTATACCTAGTGTCAGGTGGAATTTTAATGAACGGAGTTTTTTTTTGCAAGGGCTCCTCAACTGCGGAACACATTATCACAAAACTGCTTCCCTGCAGATTACAACATGGTCATTTTCCAATCCAAGGTTAGCAGGTTCTACTCATAAACCATACCCAAAAGTAATCAGTCTTAGTTCATTAATCATTCTCTATCCTCTCATAAGGTCATCTCGAAACTGACAATCATGCCATTTCATTAACTCATCCTCGAGCAGTTTTAGGTCTTCATAAGTGCTTATTCATTCGAAACAAAAAAACTAAAAGTCAGTATTAATCTTAACTTGAAACAAACATAGCTCTATGTCTTGCAGTGACATTATTAGAGCCAAATATTTACAAATTGATTTCAAAAAAACAAAAAACGAACATCACAATAAAAATGCATAATACTTGAATAAATTTCAAGCTTTTAATTTATTTTATTTAAATAATTACACTATGACTTTGTTGCCTTTACTGGTTACATTCCATATTAACAAAATAAAAGTTTCTGATTATTATTATTAAACCTATTTTTTTCTCCTAAATTCATATTAATCATCTGCCAAATTCAAAATCATACATTTGGTGGTTCATAAAGTTGAGAAAAATGAACTTGACACAGCAATAAAGGGGAGACAATTCATGCATAAGATATTTTCTGAAATAAATACAACTTACAGTTTGTGACTTACAGCTCAGCAGACAGTGCACAGAAGGTAATCATGTTATTGATGCAGGAATCACTAAAATTTAGTTGCAAAGAAAAGAATTATGGTAGCCGTGAAAATGTCTATAATTGTATTAAGGTAAAAATCAAAATACTGGTAGCAGTGAAAACAGCTGTAATCACATAAAAAGTTTAAAATGATTTTAGCTATGAAATATACAGCATAATCATGTTGACACATTGGTTCCCAGCAGATCACTGAAGTTAAGCAACATTGAGACTGGTCAGTACTAAAATGGGTGACCATTTGGGAATTCCAGGTACTGTATGTGCTCTCCGCTTATCTCAGCATTGTTTCTAGTCATCTTGGACTTCTTGCCACTGGACTCAAAAAGTGCCGATTCAGGAGAGGTGAGGTTGGAGATTGCACAACCCTTAACTCACAATTACATGCGCAGCTACCCTTCCAGGGGGTATCCATTGTCTCTTGAGACTGAAAAGAGGCATCACATTGCAGCCATGAAAACTGTCGTAATTACCTTAGAGTAAGAGTTAGAATAGTGGTAACTATGAAAAGGGCCGTTATTACATTTGCTAAACCTGAGTTGTGATTATCACTTTGTCTGTGACAATGTTATTATCTACCTTCATTGAGTCCCTTGATCTTAGTGTAGCAGACATAAATAAAGATTTATTTTCTCTTATGGAGAAATGTCCCTGCTAGGTGATTTGGTTACACACTGACCAACCAATATGCAGGGTGCATTGATTTCATCGTTCCTCTAAAGAACTATTTAAGCCCCTTTGAAAATCACGGTCAGTCAGCAGAGAGAATGCTGGAAGCAATAAGGAAAGACGTCTCTCCCTCTCTTTTGTCCCTGTCCACTGGACACTCAAATATCAGCTATCTTTGCTTGAAGATAATTACTGACAGACTTTCTGGGGCCCAAAAAACTTTCTATATTTTGCATACTGTTCAATTTCTTCCACCTATACTAAACTGTGTAGGTACTTTATTAAATAAACTCTTTCGTTGTTTTTATAAAAAAAAGTTTTGCTTTCTTTTCGTGTGATGCTTTTCATTACATATTACTAATTTATAAAAGTTCATGGCATTTCTATACTACTACTTCTAGTTGTGACTGCAATCTGTTGGCATTATTGATGATGTCATCTATCTGTTAAAAGTAACTGGTCGAGATCATTACTGCTGCTGCTAATAATGATACCAGGATGTGAGGTCATCAAATAATTGTGCAGCTACACCAGCTGATTTCTGAGATTTGGAATAGTGGGGAGATTCCCCAAGATTGGAGTGACGCCATCCTTCTTCCCTTTTTTAAGAAGGGTGACAAACGGACATGTAGTAACTACAGAGGCATCAGCCTTATAGATGTCGCTGCCAAAGTCTTCACTATCCTCATTCTGAGATGGTTTCAATACGAAAGGGACAGAAGGACTCGTCCTAACCAATGCGGATTCCGACCTGGCCGCGGATGCGTCGACCAAATATTCACGCTGAGACGAGCCTTGGAACAGCGCTGGTGCTACCAACAGCGTACAATCGTATACTTTATCAACTTCGCTGCCGCTTTTGACTCGGTTGACCGCGGTACCCTGTGGAGAGTGATGGAAGCAGATGGTATCCCCCCGAAGCTACTCAACTTGATCAAGGCCTACTACCATCGGACTCGCACGCGTGTCCGCTGTTATGGCCAGGACTCCTCTTTCTTCAACGTCAGCAGTGGTGTCCGCCAGGGATGCGCGCTCTCGCCCACCCTTTTCAATTACGCTATTGATTGGATCATGGAGCAGGCGCTGCCTGGATATCCTGGCGTCGTGGTGGGGCGTAACTTTCATCTCACCGATTTGGACTACGCGGACAATATTGCGGTTCTCGGGGAGAGCTACAGAGACATACAGACGGTGCTGAACCGAATCCAGGAGAAGGCAGCTGCCATCGGCATGAGAATAAACACCAGCAAGACGAAAATTCTATCGGCTGGCATCCCCCAAGCAGAAAGGTCCTCCGTCACTCTCAACGGGGAAACCCTCGAGGAGACGGATAGCTTCAAATACCTGGGCTGCACGTTCATTGGTACCGGTCAAGGCATGAATGAGATTGAAGCGCGCATTAATGCCGCACGAGCTGCCTTTTGTCGACTTCAAAGGCGATTATGGTCACGGCCTGAAATACGTCTGAGGACAAAAATACGAATCTACCAGGCCCTCGTCCGCTCGATACTTTTGTATGGATGTGAGACCTGGCCCATACGGAAAGCGGATCTGCGACGCGTAGAAGTTTTCGACCACTACAATCTCCGCCGCATTCTCCATGTCCGTCCCTTGGATTTCGTCGCCAACAAAGAAGTCCGGCGTCGCTGCAATCTCCAGGCAATTACTGACCTACTGCGGGCCCGACGCCTTCGATGGTTCGGCCATGCCTCTCGCTGTGATGCAGGGGTCTTTATCCACGAGGCTATCTCCTCACGTCCTCTACCCGGCTGGAAAAAACGTGTCGGTGGCCAGCTAAGTATGTGGCTCGGGACTATCAAAGCCAACGCTGAGCTTATTTCGGGCCCGCTCATCTATGGCCTGTCTCGTTGGAGACGTGACTGGCTATTGCTCACTCGGGATCTTGCTTCCGATCGCCGGGCTTGGGCCGCAGCGGTACGAGATGTGCATCTTCATGAAGCCGACTCAACTCCTCCAGGGTGAATGTCGTTTCAAGTACAAGTAAGTACAAGTGAGGTCATCAAAGGGAAAATAGTAAATAGAAAAGTTGAACTTTGGTTGCTGCTGGAAAGATTGCCACAGGGTAAACAGAGTTTAACGAAGTGTTGCTCCTGTTTGTTGTTGTTGTTGATGATGATGATGATGATGATGATGATGACTGCCAACTCTACTGAAGACCAACAAAGCTGTCACAGGAAAGGCAAAGTGTGTCTTAATTCTGAAATATATCTGTGTTTATAGTGTTGTGGAGTTAAGTTACTGCTCTCATTTTGTTTACAAACAACAGAGACCGACACTCCCTGAACACATTACAACCACATGAGCTAAAAATAGTGATGGCTATTTCCATAACAAAGAAAAAAAACTTAAAATTTAATTTTTTTTTTTTTTGCAAACTAAACAAAAATAGATGACTTTAATTTTGGACCAAGATTAATATATACACAGGCAATAAAATTCCAGGCATTTTTAATTGTAAGTATCCAATCCGGAATTAATTATAGTAATTTGTTTGTTTAACAAGCCTGTTCTTGTAAACAGAATGCTTTTTCATAAAGCAAGCAACTTTCTCAACAAAAAAGGCAGATCAGCTTGGGAGCAAAGAGAATCTCAACTTTGATGCACCCTTTGCCAAGTCATCAAGCCCAGCAGTTGAGAGACTCAACCAGTAGTAGCAGCAGTAGTCAAACAGCCCTTTTTAGGGCTAACTACCAAACTATTAATGCGATTTAATCTGTTCTTTTAAGGACGACTCACAAACTACCTGAGTGTGATCTACACTTCACTCTTTGCTACTGCCTGCCCTCTGAGATTCTCCTTTACAGCCAGTGACTCCAGCAACTCCAGCTCACTCCTGCAAATTCCAGCAACTCCAGTGACCTCAGCTAACTCCTATAGCTTCCAGCGACTCCAGCTCATTCCTGCAACTTCCAGTGACTCCAGCATCCAGCTCCAGTGCCCACTGATGTCCAACTACCAGCTCCAGTACCCGTCAACATCCAGCTACCCATTCCAGTACCCACTGACGACCAGTCACCAATTCCAGTATATGTTGACATCCAGTACCCTGTCGACACCCAGTTACAAGTTCAAATTTCGTCTACATGACCTGAATAAACCTGAGACACATAATCCTATCTCAGGGACACATGAATTTCAACCTCACAAGATGCCTGTTCTCACACCAAATGATACTCATTCATGATCCATATTTACTGTTTTCTGTTGGTAAATAGAACATGATATCATCATTAACCGATCATCTGTATTTTTCATCCTTCTTGTCTATTGCCATTACCATTTTGTCTTGTGTTTACTTTATTCATTGTACAATCAAGTGGCACCTACACCTTTAGAATCCCTGTAACAATAGTTGATTAACCTTGGATGCTGAAAATTCTCACTTTGCTCTGATTGGCTAAGTTTGGATGCTGAAGATCTTGCTTTGCTTTGATTAGTAATGACTAGGGCTATGACAACAGCATATTCTTTTTATTGTTTTGACTCAGTTAGACACAGTTAATCAAGCAAGAACTACATCACTCTATATAAAAGCATATAAGATATCAACAGATACATACTTGAGAGTCAAAACAATGAAAAGAATATGCTGTTGTCCTAGCCCTAGTCATGACTAAAGTGTGTATGTGCAAAGTGAAACAAAACTGCTTATTGTTCTCACCTGCATTTGGATTGTTAAACGAGTTACTTCTCATAAAGTTGTAGGGTTAGATACGGCATTGGAACTTTAAGTACAAATGATTTTAGAATAAAATAAATTCATTTCAGTATTCTCATTTTTAACCTCTTTCCAAGCCATCATAAAAACAGACCTTAATAATATAAGAATGTACTTCTCTTATTTGTAGCTCAATCCCAGTCCAAAATTTTTTCAGAATACTAAAAACAATTATATTATTTTGATTATTCAATCTTACTGTCCTCATTTTGGCTGTTCTTCTCAAAATGTTTCAGCTGATGTAATCTCCAATCTTCTTCAGGTGCATCTTGTTGAACTCAGGAACTTGTACAGAATTTCAAAGTAAACCTTTTATTTAATTCATGGAAGTAGATTGTTTTCATTCCATCAGCCATGACTTGGTAGAAGTCTTAAGTAATTCATAAGTACATTTTTCATAGGTGATACTGAGCCTTCGATCTACGTACCAATGGATAAAATGCTAAGAAATAATCAGTTCTCTGCAGGGAAGAGAAAAGGGCATCACCTACTTGGTTTCAAAGCCGGTTTTGAACTCTATATGGATACGCCGAGTAGCTGCTATCTTGATGTGGCAACAGTACTCCATTTTTAGTTCTCTAATTGCCATGATCGCACCAGAGTTGAAGCACATACTCATTCATGTCCACCTTGTGTGTCATGGTCTCTGTGACAAAAATAGAAATTAAAACTAACACAGTTTTCTGAATCCTAGACACATTTTTTTTGAGCCAGATGTCTACAATACTGTTCACATGCTGCTTTTAAGTACCTGAGCCAAGCATCAGACAGCAGTCACGCTCCATCACTTGACACTGTTGAGCTGAGTATTGCTCACCAAAAGTCAGCCAGTGGGAGGTTATCTTGTGTTGACCTGACTCCATTACATTAAGACAATCTATCCTTTTTACCCCGACAAAGTTCTAGTAGTACTATAAACTCCGGATAATGTGTGCCATCCCAGACGGACGTTTGCATATCATCAATCTCCATTAGTTATATTACAGTTTAATCTAATACCAGACCAACAAACAGTTCAAAGTAAATGTTGACATCAGCACAATGATAAAGGACAATCTATCGTGATAAACCTACATCACAAATCAAGATCCATACATCCTTATATCTTATATCCATTAATAATTAATACACATTGTTTCAATCTAAATACCTGTGTTTGTTTTCTTTCTTACCACATACTTTATATAACAAAAGCAAATCACAGATTATCTCATCTGCATACAATTAATGGTGCTTGACCAAAATTTGCCTTATATTAAAAATCAAAAATAAAGGAAAATCCAATATATTATATTAAAAAACATCATGTAAATTGATCAAGAAAATTAAATTTTATGAGTAACCAAGAAGAGACTGTCTTTTTTTTTTTTTTTTTTAAATTACATTTTCACCCCAAACAAGGTACATTGCTACTTTGTTGTAGGGGGCTACTATCAGGGACATAGGCATCAGGGGTACTGTGTAGGGAGTTGGGCAGCAAGATGTCGGCTAACGTTGCACTTGAACTTCTGCATGTCAGTACAGTTGGGGAAGCAGGGACCCGGAAGGGAATTCCAAAGTCTAGCTGTTCTGGGGAAGAAACTACTGGGGTAGAAGGCTCTCTTACATCTAGGGATCTCTACTGTGAAGGGGTGGGTTAGCTGCTTGTCAGGTTTGTCGGGGGTATTTACATCGAGGGGGCACAAGTGCTTGCAGTTCGTCAGAGCATTTACCGTTAAAGTACTTGTAGAACAGACAGAGGGATGCAACATTTTGTCGATGGGACAGAGGCTGAAGTTTAGATGACAATTCAGGACCTATCAGATTCGTTGTCTAGGAGCGAGAGACTAGTGGCAGATGCACCAGCCCAAATATGACAACAATACTCCATACATGGGCGAATGGTAGCCTTATAGTATAGGATACTTTCGGGCGTTAGTATCTTTCTAGCACAGTAGAGAGAACCTACTTTCTTCACAGCGGTCCTGGTGATACTCTCAATGTAATTGTTCCAACTCATGTTTCCTGTGAGCATTAGACCGAGGAGTTTAAAAGATGTACTTTCAGATAAAGAGTCATTGGCCATTGCTATTTGTGGTAGAGAAGGTTTCTTGTAGTTATTGAAGGAAATGAGTTTAATCTTGGCAGCATTAAATGTGACCATCCATTTATGGCCCTATTCCACTACAGATCAGAGGTCATCCTCTAGTGTTTCTGCCATTTCTTTAGATATGTGTTCATTTGTTTTCCTGTCGTGTCTATTATAGAGCGTGGTGTCGTCAGATACCCATCTCACAGACAATTTTGTCAGGGAGGTCATTTATGAATATTAGGAATAAGAGAGGTCCAAGGCACTTACGCATTTATATCATATTGTTTAGATGTACGACCGTCGAGGACAACCTGGATTTTTCTCTTATCTAAGAAGGATTTAATTATGTTATGTATTCTTCCAGTGATACCATATGATCTGATTTTCCTAAGAAGACCTTCATGCCATACCCTGTCAAAAGCCTTACATATATCTAGAGCTACCGCTTTACCTTCACCCGCTTTGTCCAGTGAATGGTATATATGTTCTGAGATTACATTTAGGATGTCTGCTGTGGAACGGGCTTGCCTAAATCCATATTGTTGGTCAGTCAGAAGTTTAGCATCTGTAAGGTGATGGACTAGAGCTTAGTTAATTATGGTTTCAAATATTTTGGTGAAAAGTGGGAGGAGGCTAATGGGGGCGATAATTTACTGGGTCAGTTCTTTCGCCAGAATTCTTGAAAACTGGTACTACAGAAGCAGTTTTCCAGCAGGCAGGAAAGCAAGATTCATTAAGGCATTTGTTGTAGAGTTTGGAAAGAACTGGAGCTACTTCAGCGGAGCACTTTTTTAATAGCACAGCCAGGATGAGATGCTTTTGCCGTGTCAAGATTTCTTATGATAGTATGCACCTGAGAAGGGGTGATTTTCAGATCGTCTAGTGTGGCATCTGTCCGCAAAGGAAAGTCAGGGAGGGGGCGATTGGCCGGGTCCAGTGTGGAGTTGGAGGCAAACCAACTGGCAAGCAGGTTAGTCTTCTCAGTTGCAGAGCAAACAACCTCATAATTGTTGGATAGTGGGGGAATTGTTGATTGCCCATTATTTACTACACTTTAAGCTCATCTGTTTCCATTTATGCTTCTTTGAAAATCTGTTATGAGAGTTGATTCTGTTCATAGTAAATTATAAAAAATAGAATAAGTGTTTGCTTTTTTTTTAATAGAGCATTTTCCAAGCATTTTAAGGCCAAGGTTGATCAAGTGATAAAATAAATTCATTTAAAAAAAAAAAATTTTTTAACCAAAAAATCACAAGAATTTTTAAGCCTTTACTCTTGATAAAATATTTTATTTTAATCATATAATTGTTTCCAACTTCTTTTCATATGGTGAAAAAAGTTTATTTTATTATAATAACTATTTCTTTTAAATAAAAGATCAATAAATATAAAAACCTCCTTCCCAAAACCAAATTCAGTCGTACTCATTCAAAATTTAAAACAAAAACAAGTGGCAGCAACTTAACCTGGTCTACTCGACCTTTAAAAGCAAGGTTAAGCAGTGCTAGCTGACAGACATAAGCCAATTATAGAGATGTGATGCCTATATCTAAAAAACGGTAAATTTTAAAACTATTTCATGTTCTTTCAGTGTAGATATTTTCCCAAGTTTTTGTTTAAATTTAATCTGATTTTATTTACAAAATTTGCATAACTTTTAAATAACATAATTTTACAACAATTTTTAAAAATTAATTTACAAATAAATTATTCTAAACTGTCATATTTTTTTAATAATCATTTTTTGTTTCATTTTCAATATTACAGGATTGGCTCAAATAGAATTGAGGGACCCTTGAATATAAGGTTTGATTTTAGAAAAACATTGTATTGTTTAATTGTTTTTAAAAAATTTATATTTTTAATGTTGTATGATTATATTATTTTAGCTGTATTAGTGGTGCAACAGTAACTGAATTTAACATTTTTTTTTTGCTAAAGAGCTTGTGCAGTAATGTGAAACTAGTGAAATGTTTATTTATTAACTGCAGGAAGATCTTACTAATATTTGTTTTTACAGATATATTATATGGCGGTTTAAACCAAATAAAATTTTGATACAACCACAACTATGATTAGGATCTCCGTTATGTTAGTGTCAAAATTGGAAATATTTTCAAACTAGCATTTCAGCCCGGCGTTGCCCGGGTGTTTGGATGTGTATGTTGAGCAAAAAAAAAAAAAGTGGTAGTAGGAAGGCAGGCTTGAACCTGTACCGCAAAGGAGGAAAAGAACGGGGTAAAACCTAACGTTTATGCTGTTATGACCACCGCCAAACCGGAAGCGACATTTTTTAAAATTAAGGCTAGACAATTTAAAGGAGGGAGAGGATAACTTTAAAAAATATCGGCGAAAAAAGTGACCCCCCCCTGTAGAAAAGTGCCTAGTTGAAGAGGAAGATATTAATGTTTTTAGCCAATTTTTCGATATTTTTCGTATGAAAGGTCGAACTTTAAAACGATACTGATCTTGATAAAATCCGTCACCTCTATTGAAAGTTTAAGGCAGACATGCAAACAGACATACATACATACATTTATATATTGGTAACTAAAAATTTTCCACCCAAACTGATGAAAAAGCTTTCCCTATCTCTGAATACCCTTTATGTAAAATTTCAAATATTTAGACCAGAAATTGTCTGAGTAATTTAGAAGAAACCGCAGAGGTCAATTTTTTTTTTTAACTTTGACCCCTATTATGACCCTTTAAAATTTATTGCTTTGGGCTCAAATCAAGTTATTAAGTTAGATCCATGTCCAAGGAACCTATATCTAAAATTTACAGTACCCTGTATATCAAATTTCGAGTCTGTAGACTAAAATTTGACAGAGTTATTGCATAGGGAAATGTACACAGACACACAGATACACAAACACGTTCACTTTTATAGATATATAGATTTTTACCAGCTATGGGCAAATAATTCCACTGCCTTGTGGATGCCTTGGTAAAGGAAAAAGGCTAAAGGAGTAAATGCTGACAAAAAGTCCTGTTTAGAATCCTGATAGATGGATGGTAAAACATTGCAACAACTTTCCGGCAACTTCTGCAGCTGCACTGGCTCTGACCATATTGGCTTGTCTTTCCATTGGACTTTGTCTCCAACACTGAGAGAGGGACCCTGGTAACCAGGCAAACCTAGATCTATTTATCATCCACCCAGGACTGCATCTGGAGAGGAAACTCAAACTTCGATTGTATGATCACAGCAGACACTGCAGCACATCAGATTAGACACAGAATACCATTGTCTCATGAGGTTGCCATCATCAAATCAAAAAATTGTTCTATTTCTGCATTATCTCTTACAATCCAAAATAGAAAGAGAGCTTCATACAGAAATAAAAAAAAACTGAAGGGGCACATAAATAAATTTATAAATTGTTTGTTTTTTTACAGAAAACTTTTAATCTGAGATCAAATCTTTAAAAAAAATCAAAACTTTAACATTATGACATCGTTTTAAAGTTTTTTATTGTTAATTTCAAAATTAAATTTTGTTAAAAGTTCTTTTTCGTCACACAACAATAAAAATGGCTGCCTCTCACCTTGTTGTTGTCTACTGTCAACATCATTTATTTTTTGTGCTCTGATAAGTCAACTTTAACAATAACAAATTTCGAGATAATAAATCTTACAGTTTTCACACTTGAAAAGTATACTGATCCCTAGTAAATTAATTTTTATATGCAATTAGTGAAAGTTGTGTCTTTTATTTTATTATTTGTTTATTATTATTTTATTTTATGATTTTGAAAATTATTTTTTATTATTATTAAGTTGTATTTTTATTTTATTATTTATTCATTATTATTTTACTTTATGATTTTTAAAATTAGTTTTATTATCATTAAGTTGCATTTCTTATTTTTTTATTTATTATTATCTTATTATTTTTATAATCATTTTTATTATTATTAAGTTGTATTTTTCATTTTTATTATTTATTTACAATTATTTCATTTTATGATTTTTAAAATTATTTTTCATTCTTATTAAGTTGTATTTTTATTTTTATTATTTATTTACAATTATTTCATTTTATGATTTTTAAAATTATTTTTTAATTATTAAGTTGTATTTTTATTTTTATTTATAATTATTTCATTTTATGATTTTTAAAATTATTTTTTTATTATTATTACGTTGTATTTTTATTTTTATTATTTATTTACAATTATTTCATTTTATGATTTTCAAAATTATTTTTTATTATTATTAAGTTGTATTATTTTTTATTTTTCAGCTGTTAACTATATCACAAAATAAACAATTTTTTCAAATTACAAGAAATCAGTCCCATTATCAGATTTATTATTATGCTTCCAAGAGTCTCACATCCAAACCCTTTGTTTCATCAATCTTCCTAAAATGTTTTAATATTGGCACTTGTCTAAATTTCTCCTGGGTAAGCCTCGACCAAATAATACCTTTTGGCTTACCATGAGACCCACCTTCACACTTGATAATTTGAGTTGGAGTGACCACATAATCAACAGTCAAATCGTGGTCATTGTATAGATGATCTGGTATATCAATCAACTGACAGTCATGGACAGTACATATGACGATGGTGTTGTCATCCACAGATCCTAAATTAACCATCATAGCATATTCAAGATCTGCAAATCCTTCTCCTTTGCCAATGCGAAGACCTGGAATAAAATACATAAATGCTTAAAACCTTGAATTTGGAAATAAAAAAAAACTGAAAAATTTAATTGAAGTGCTGAAAATTAATTTAATCAAAATATAGATTATAACATAGCAGCAAGTTTAATAGTATTTAAGTTTTAATGATGTTTTTATATCTGTGTTTATTTAAGCTAATATTTTATGCAGATAAAGGTGTTCAACTTGAACAGCACCTGTTTATTCTCAAATTAAAAACAGTTCAACCGAAGTTTAAACAAAAAAATCAATTTTAAATTAAAAAAGCTAAACTTCATATAAAAAGGCTAAATTTCAAATGAGAAAAGCTCAACTTCAAATTAGAAAAGCTCAATTTCAATTAGAAATGCTCAACTTGAAATGAAAATAACTCCACTTCAAATCAAAATAGCTCAATTTGAAATCAGCTCATCATCAAATTAAAAAAAAAATCATCTTTCTTCAAATTAAAAACTATCAATTTCAAATTCAATGTAAATGGAATGTTATTTTGAATTTATGCAGGTGAACGGACAGAATCACTTATAAAGATGTTATTTTTTGTTTTAATTTTCTCATCACTTTGTTTTTGCTTGGAATGGGGCATTCTACTGGATGCCAAACATTCTCCCATTAGTTTAGTTACTCCAACCGAAAGATCTTTTTAAGATTCTAACTGCCCCTTTAAGTACAATTGTTTGTATTTCTCTTGCATTTGGTTCATGGGTTATATTCACCAATGGTTGCATCCAAAAGTGCTATTCCAAACTAAAGTGTGATAGACCAACAAAAGTGCTATTTCACACTAAAGTGTGACAGACAGATCTCTGTATACAGATATGTGCATGCATCAAAATAAAGTTTAACTTAAGAAATTAATCTGAATAAAGGAAGGAGGTGCACAAATGATCTGTTTGCCCTACTCTCACCCATTTGACACCCATGTACAGAACATCCTCTGCTCTATAATAAAGAGTAGTGTGCATTTGTTTGGATTCTTTGGATTCTTTGCTCTACTCTCCACTTGAGTATTATATGTACAACATTTCAGTCAACGTAACTGACATTCTTCAGGTTTACCTTGTCAAACTTGGGACTCTTTCTATTGAACTCGGGAATCTGCATGGAATTTCAGATAGAACACTTTATTTAATCTATGAGGTTAACTGTAACATAGTGCAGATAAGCATGTGGGAAAGTATCAGCACCAGCAGAGGATGGCTGGCTTGCGAAGAGATTGGCAGCAGCAGGAGCCGAAAAGGGCGTATATGCAAATTAGGAAGTGTGAGCTAGAAGAAAAAGGAAAAAAAAAGGAGAAAAAATGCACAACGTGGTCAGGAGAAGCAAAGTGGATGTTGAAGAGAATGGATGCGTGAAGTTGAATACGAGAATGGGCTGGCTGTACCCAGCGTGTGGCCAGAAGAAAGAGAAACGCATGCCATGCTAAAATGAACATGTGGCAGCAAGAGACTTTTTTTTAAGTGGTGTTGAAAGTAACAGCAATAAAAACATTTGTTAAAAGAGAAAAAAATGCTGACCCAGATTTTATTTATTTTTTTCCTTTGTTTGGTTGTAACTGCAACGTTACATAGCATGCTCTCATTCCATCAGTCATGACTGGGTAGAAACCAGGAATTTGCAATTATATTTTTTTATTTATATTTTTTGGCACCCTGCACTGAAGATTGAACCTTCAGTCTCTAAGAATGTAACTTTTATAATTGTTCACCATTATAAGAATAGTTATTAATTACTAGCAGGACCCATGTACCGGCATTGCCCAGTGGAAGTATGCCCTTCACCCCACCTATCAAAAAAAAAAATTAATTTAAGTACCGTCGTTAGTTGGAGCCATACGGCACAATCACATTGACACACCAGTTCTCACCAGATCATCGAAGTTAAGCAACGTTAAGCCTGGCCAGTATCAGATGAGTGACCATTTGGGAAGGCTAGGTGCTGTATGTACCTTCTAAGAAGGTTGGGAATGGAGCCGGCACCCTCACCCTGTAAAAAAACTCCTCACTAGAAAAGCATCTACAAAAGTTGTAGATGGCCTATGCCCCTCCAGGGGCTCAAGACAATGGATGGATAGTTAGTTGGAGCCACTGTCTGCCTATTATAATAGCAGGCACTAGCACCTGTGTTGAACATGAATGGACCATGGCGATGTACAGACGCATTTCATATGCATTTATATATTGAAGTGTATATCTTCCAAATAATACCGTCTTTTTTTAATAAGATTTGTATCATAAAAAACAAAAACATACAGAATTTTATATAAAGAAATATGTAGGGAAAATGTTTGAAGTATTTTTTTCTTCTTCGGCATAATAATTATAAGAAAACACAATTAATCGGGAATCAACCTTTTTAATCTAGTCACATGTTAAACTGTAAGTTTTATTATGTTTTGTCATGGCTGTCGTGGTTGACATCATCTTGGTAAAATAAAAATAAAATACACTTTCGTATTTTGTTAATTGTTTAATCTTTTTTTTTTTGTATTTTTTTTTTTTTTTGTGATGATAAATCTTAATATAAAAGATGGAAATATTTGGGAGCCAAAATAGTCAATATATAAATATATATATACAATGCGACTGTTTGTAAAATCACCAATATAAATGTAGTGTGTTTAATTTGTTTTTGTTCCCCACATTAAAAAACAATTTTGTGTCTAACTCTGTCCTCATGGGAAGGCAAGTAAATAGAAACATAGTGGCAAGAAAACTCGAGAAACTAAGTTCGTTTATAATTTAAGAATTACAAAGATAAATACTGTACTTTGGGGTAATTGCACCATCTAGCTAAAAGTGCTCTTTTGGCAACCACACATATAAAGAGCACTTTATTTTAGTTGGCACGATTACCCCTGGATCTGGCACAATTACACCAAAGTACAGTATGATTAGAAAGCTATAAACAACACATAATTTGTTTTATATAAACAAATTTGTTTTATATAAACAAATTTGTTTATATAAAACAAATTTGTTTTATATAAACAAATTTGTTTATAATAAAAAAAATGTGTTGCTTTTAGCCTTCTAAACATATTTATATACATAATTCATAAATTTCAAAATATATGAAATGCTTCAAATATATTTCTATAAGTTTGCTAATGTTTTTGAAATAGAAATCGTCATCCTGATTATCATGATAGAAAAAAGTAAAGCATAAATTTTTTTTATAGAAACAAATCTGTTAATAATAATAAAAAAAATGTGTTGTTTCTAGCCTGCTAAAAATATTTATATATGTAATTCTTTAATTTCCAAATACAGGCAACACTTCAAATGCAGGTAACATTTCTATAAGTTTGTTTATGTTTTTGACATAGAAATTGCCGTAGTTGTTGTCATGAAAAAAGTGAAAATAAATGTATGGATTTTTTAGGACGGGGAAGAATAGAATGCAGTATTGTATAGTTACATGTAATAATGTTTTTGGCAATTTATTTAAGAACAAAAGTTGTGTTTTTTGTATCGGATGTATCATCGGGCCAAATAGTATATCTCTTAGAGATGCCATATTGCAATTTTAGTAACCATTCATTTATAAATGGGAGAATTGTTATCCGGAGTATGAGATTTTTCATGCTCAGTCAATCAGAATTAGCTAAAGGAGACATTATTATTTCTGAATGGGAAAATGGAAAGATTATGTTATGGCTATGCATGTAATAACCACTTGTGATCAGTGTAATCGCATTATCATTGGAAAAAGTAGAATTGGTGCCAGTGACAACTGGTAGGAATGGGAGGACTAAATATTTAGAGAGAAAAATAAGGACTCCTTCCTCTGAAGATGTTGCAATTGTGATGGTGTTACTCATAGGTTGAGATGTAGCATTTTAATATCACGAGTAACTATGTATAAAATGGTGTTTGAAAGGTTCATAAGATAGTGCCTAATAGGCTAGATGTAATGAACTTGTATGTGGCCGCTGTTGTTGCAAACCTATGATACTTTGGTCCAGAGAGAAATTTCTGCAGTCATTTTATTATATAGGAGATTAATATACTGTCAAATAGAAGGAACTTACCAGTTCTAGAGACAGCAACTGCTCCAATGACAATGAGATCGATTTTCATTTTGGTATCCAAGGACAGAGGCTGACTATGTTCTTTAACACCCTGTAATTAATAAGAATAGTGATTTCAAGGAAATCGACTGAAACTTTGCAAAAAAAAAACTTCCATCTACCCACATTCATTTTTCTCACCTGAGATGAGGCGCATTTGCGTAAGATTTCTTTGCTCTGACTTGGTGGAGTGATACGGTTAAAAAGACCAGTTCGTAAACGTGGAGTTGGCACCAAGAGGGTCTTATGAGCCTGGAAAAAGAAAGAGAAATAAAAAATAATACCAAACATTTGTTTCTTTGCCGATAATATATAAAAGTATATGTACTATATATATCAGCATTCAGTATTGGAATCCTTATTGTTTATTATATTTATAACTCTTTATTATTCATTAGATTTATAAATCCTTATTATTTATTATATTTAAATCTTTATTATTTAAATTTGTATCGTTTGTTATATTTATAAATGATTAACCTGATAGCGTAATATCAATAGGGGCATAAATTATTGTTTGGACAATTATGGATGCATATAATTTAAATAAATCTAAATAGTTCAAGTTTATAATTTTTATTAGCTCACATATTTTTAAAACTTATACAGAAAAAGAAATAAAATTTTAGTTGTAAATAAAGCATAGCATTTATTAAAAGGATGAACCCATATAGGATATGTATTGCAGCTAGCATGTAACAAAAATATGGCTTTATGAAAATCAAAAATTTAAATTTGAAACAGTATGGCACTTATTGAGTTTAATAGTCAGTGCTCAGCTGTCTGATCAGTTAAGCTCAAAATAGAAAATAAATAAATAGAAAATAAATAGAGATAGCAGCTCTAAAGACAAATTGCCTGAAAGTAGTTCTTTCAAACTCCTTGGCTTAACGTTCACAGGAAATACGAGTTGGAACAGATACACTGAGAGCATTGCCAGGGCCGCTGTAAGGAAGGTGGGCTCTCTTTTCCATGCTCGGAAGTTATGCCTGAAAGTATCTTGTACCTCTACAAGGCCACCATTCACTCATGTACTGTTGTCACATTTGGGCTGGTGTGTCCGCTACTAGTCTCTCACTCCTGGAGAGGGTTCAAAAGAGAGTCGCCAACCTGATAGGTCCTGAATTGTCATCTAGGTTTCAACCGCTGTCCCATCGACAAAATGTTGCATCTCTCTGCTTGTTCTATAAGTATTTTAATGGTAGATGCTCCAACAAACTACAAGCCCTTGTACCCCGACAAGCAGCAAAATGCCACCCCTAGACAGTAGAGATCCCTAGATGTAAGAAGGCCTTCTACTTTGATAGTTTCTTCCCCAAAACTGCTAGACTTTGGAATACCCTTCCGGGTTCCTGCCTTCCCAACTGTACTGACATGCAGAAGTTCAAGTGTAAAGTGAACAGACATTTTGCTGCTCAACTCCCTACATATCATCCCTGCAACTTATGGCCCCCGATAGTAGCCCCTTCATCAAAGTGGCACTATACCTTGTTTGGGGTGAAAATGGAATAAAAAAAAAAAGAAAAGAAGTCAGTTTATAAGATGGCTGGGATTTTCCATTATATTTAGATGGGCAAGATAAGTCCATTTTCTGAGTTCTGATTGGCTGCTAGTCCACAAGTGGGTAATCTATTATATGAATATTGCTTCATTCAAGTAAGAATTTTTCTATCAACTATTTGGAGGAACTATTGATAAGTATTAATTTGATGCTACAGTATTTTAAAAAAACATGTAAACAATGGGTAACAGATTCTTATTGTTCTTACCTCTAGTGTGTGGAAGCGTACAACCTCTTGAGGTTTGTCTGGATTCACTTTTACTGTTTGGGCTCTTTTGAAGACTTCCATTGATGCTACTTTGTCAGATGCAGTGGCTGCTCCCTAAAAAAACAAGACGGAAAAATTTAATCCGTAAAAATATATTATACATTAATTTATTGTTTAACAAGATACTCGAATAAGATATATTGAAATTTACTTAATCTGTGGAGTTTCAAAGAAAGCGTTCTTTTCGTCAGAGGAAAGATATTAAAGATGTAAAAAATGGAAAAACGTTACTGGCAAACACTTTTGTCCTATTACACCATGACGACTTATGACGTCATAATCCTGCAAAATATTTTTAAACATGCTTTCAGTTTGCAACACGTATGTGACTTGCAAAAATGGCATCACAAAAAGTAACCCCCCCTTGCAAGGAATGGTCCAGTTGACCACCACAGAATTAATCTTTTTATTAATTTTCATATATTATGCATCTGACGTATCACTCTTTCAGATGGTATTGGTTTCGACCCGGTCCAATGCAGCTGATGAAAGTTTTTAGCAGACATACGAACACACAAACGCAAACAAACCAATGTTCTAGATTTATATAATAGACTAGCGGAGGTAACTGGCATTGCTCGGGTGTTTAGAGGTGTGTGTGTGTGTGTGTGTGTGGAGGGGGGGTAAATCAAAGCAAAGCGAAGTAATAACCCTGTTTAAATATTATAAAAAAAAAACAATGTTAAATTTCTACAAAAAAATCGGGAAAACAAAAAAAAAACAAAATCAGCAAATGCGATGGAAAAAAAAACAATTAAAAAAACGAATGTGATGCAATACGAACGGCCCGGCGTTGCCCGGGTGTTTGAAAAAAAAAAGTTTTGAGGAAGGAGGTAGGCTCGAACCTGAATCCTTGAGGCAAAAGCGAAAAAAAAAAAGTGTGATGACTTACCTTGATGCTACTAAGGTAGGGAAATGAGGATGGATGAAATTTAATGATTAAAAAGGGAACTGACAGGTGCGTAAATTTAATGAGGTCAAACATCAATCCCGCAGTTAAATTTGGCTCCGAGGCAGTTTTTTTGGTTTTGTTTCCCCAAGATATTGGGTTGGGGGGAAAACCAGCTCCCCATAAAAAATGGGGTGTCCAAATGAAAAGCAATTGTCTGATATGACGGTTTTCACTCCATTGATCAAAGCTGATTTGCTTTCTGGACGTCCCTGGCAAGAAAGCTGAGGAGCTGTGTTTGTTTCGATATTAGTTTCACTTTATTTATACTAAAAAGCCAAACAAACACGCGACAGAGTGAGATAGCACGAATTTTATAAAAGTCGCTCAAAATAAATCTAGACATGACGTGCATTCGGAAATCGTAGATATTATTATCTAGGGAGTATATAAATAGTTCTAAGACATAGTAACCCCCACCCAAGAAGGCCAGCGAAAAAAGCCTTTCTTGGACAGACAAAAATGTGCACAGCACATTTGGCTTTGATATTTAGAGATAATAGTAGATTTGAGTGAATAGCATAACAGTTATTGATGTAAATATTTTAATCAAATTAATTTAGATTTATTTGTTTTACCAATGAGGAATGTATGTTGTTTTGTTGAAGTTTGTGTTAATATGCCCTCCAGATGCCTTTTCATTCGAATGGATCATGGAGGATGATGACAATTCAAAATTAGGCTATATATTTTACTAGCTTGGGTGCCCGATGTTGCTAAGGTATTTGGAGATCTGTGTTGAGCAAAAAAAAAAAAAAGTGTTAGAAGGCAGGCAGGCTCAAATCCGAACAGTGAAAGAAGAAAAGAATGTAAAAAAAAAAAAAAGATAGAGAGAGGTGGGATTGAACTCGAAAATGTAGGGTAGTCTTCCTCGCGAACCATTAGGCCAAAGAGGATAGTGAATTCAATGAGTTTGTAATTAACTTAAGAATCAAAGGAGTCACCACGCATGTGCAGAAATGAACGTTGCTTTAAAGCCTGGCCTGGGGCCAGTTAAACTGTGGCAAAAATTGTGGGAACGTAGGCTTACCTCTTAAACGGCCTCAGTGTGTGCTTTACCGACACAGCAACATAATGCTGAAAAGGGTCCAAGATGGCGCCTGCGGCGTTACATAACAATGCAGTCTCACAGAATCTCATGTGCTCTCGTGCACATATGCAAATATGCAAATTTTTGAGGACTCTGTCTTTTATAAAAACAGGCCACTGAAGCAGATGGGACAGACGTCATAACGAGTCTACAGAAAGTACCGACGGATGACGCTGCTGCAGTGAGCTGAGGTTTTGTGTACTCTTTTTTTTCTTTGCAACAGCATAAACTTCCCACTTTCTGTTTTGGGATTTATTTGCTTCCCCACAAAAGCAAATTAGACATAAGGTCGTTTTTAATGTGGAAGAAGACCAACTCCCTGAAAAGGGGGCACTCTGGCAATATCTAAATAAATAGCAATTATCTCAGTATGAAGGGTTTCCCCCACATTGACCAAGGACAAATTACAGAACAGATACTACTCGGCTTGAAGGCCAGGCGTTTGTGTTTGCATTTAATTAGTTTCACTTTATTTATACGAAAAAGACACACAAACACTCGAAACGAGGGAATTTTTTTAAACTCAATCAAAAAAGAGACAATGTCTATTTGCAAATCTGAGTTATTATGATCTAGGAAGTATAAAAATACTTCTCCCGGAATCTAACTAACACGAGAATCCCGATGCAAAAAGCATTTTGTGGACATACACAAATGCACACGTCCATTTTGCCTTTTATATATTAGATCTAACTTATGTATAGATACATTTTTATTAACTGTGAGCTGCTTCTGGCTAGATGATTCTTAAGATAAATATCTTATATTACATGTCTTTCCTTGTCAGTTCTGGTTTGCAAGTGTTATAACTACAAATTCTTTCATGACTTGTCACATATGATTAAAACTAAACCAATCTGTTTTCTATACACCTATATTAGGCGATAAGTAAATCCATCTCAGTAAAGACTTATCACACATAGTTACAAGTTTAATTACAGCAGATACTTGCCACAAGAAGATAGTTTAACTGCAACAGATTTAACTGGAGAAGGTTTTTTTTATACTAATGTGTAATAGAAGAAATTACTACACTAGTTAGAGTCGTTTTATATGTGACATTAATTTGCATATCAGAGGAATAGCTGCTTTAAGAGAGACGAATTGAGGAGGATAAAGAGTTTAATATTTGACATTAATTTAATGTTTAAGAGAAAACATCAAAGCTAAAATTTATTGGTGCAAATTACGGCCTTAGTCAAGAGAAGTTCCATCATTTGTCCTTGCAGGATTACAGACATTTGTTGGCATGAATTACAGTGCTAGTGAAGTTATTTGTCTTTACAGGATTACATAAGGAGTCACCATTTATGAAGGCTAAAAGTCATCCAAGGATAGGGTTAATGACATCGGTGGATTATGAGTCGCATGATGAAGAATATTATGAGAGAATTGAAAATGATGAATGAAGCAAACAAAATTTATCTGTGAAGAAAGATTTATGACAAATATTTTATTTACCTCCTCTCCAGAAGAGGTTAGACACAAGGTCAGGTATGGTTTTGAAAAGCCAGCACATGAGGATTAAACATACTCTGGCCTAAAAAAATAGCCTGAGTAGCCCTGTTGGCATCCTTGGTAGAGGTTCCTAAAGTGATTTGCAATAAACTTATCCTGTCGAAGAAGATAAATCCTGGGAAGGTGAACCTGTTGAGACTTAATACAACTACACCTAAGTTCAATAACAACAAAGTCACTGTTGGGCTGATGTCGAGAATGTATCCTTGACTAGTAAGAACATACCTACTGAAGGTAGCAAAATAAAAAAAGTACAATTAACTCCCTTGCAAGTCATAAGTTTCAAGGGAGGTAATTGTACATTCTCCAAAAATAAAGCTATTTTAACTGTTTCTTAAGAGATAAAAGATGTAAAGCTTTATCCATTTGGTTTACTTTTTGTACAACACAAGAGTAGACAACAGATTGATTGGGTTTGATAATGGATTTTAAAGCATATTGACAATTATGAATATTTACAATTATGAATATTGACAATTATGAATATTGACAATTATGCATATTGACAATTATGAATATTTACAATTATGAATATTGACAATTATGAATATTGACAATTATGAATATTGACAATTATGCATATTGACAATTATGCATATTTACAATTATGAATATTTACAATTATGCATATTGACAATTATGTATATTGACAATTATGAATATTTACAATTATGAATATTGACAATTATGAATATTGACAATTATGAATATTGACAATTATGAATATTGACAATTATGAATATTTACAATTATGAATATTGACAATTATGAATATTTACAATTATGCATATTGACAATTATGCATATTTACAATTATGAATATTGACAATTATGAATATTGACAATTATGAATATTGACAATTATGAACCAGAATTCTAGTGAGAAAAAACATGTTTTATAGGATCCTGTTAGATAGGGGTATTAGAATAACCATACGAGGATTACAATAGAAGAATGCAAGCATAAAAAAGTAATATGGTTAAGCTTAAACATGGAAAAGTAAAGGACTAGTTGTTAAAACTGGAAAAGAAAAAGACAAGATATTCTGGTAAAAAATATAGTAAATTCATAACTTAAAATATTGCAGCATTAAATATTGATTATATAATGTTATAAATTGAATTTAAAAAAAATTCTTAATGCTGCAATATTTTAAGTTATAAATTTATTATATTTTTTACTAGAATATCTTGTCCTTTTCTTTTCCAGTTTTAACAACTAGTCCTTTACTTTTCCATGATTAAGCTTAATCATATTCCTTTTCATGTTCGCATTTCTCTATTGTAATCCATTATTTTTCCAGGCTTCCAGTAAATTCACTTGTTCTTTGTTTAATTTCAGTCTTATTTTTTAACCCCCATAAACATAACATACACATATGTAATAACAATGTATGGCACTCGTCTGCTTTCAATAAAATCCCCTAATTATCTCCCTTTCGCGCTTTCATTCTCTCTGTTTCACTTGTTACTTCTTTTTTCGTGACAGCAGTGAATTAGTAGCTACAGTAGTTCCTGAAGCGATGTGGTTGCTATAGAAAACAGTCATAAAAAACATTGCTCACCTCCTTAGTTTTTTTACGATTTTGAACACCAGTAAATTCATCATAACTTTTGTTTTACTGAATGAAAATTAAAATTTTTTTTTCACAATATAGCTAAGAAGGTGATTTATAAACTGTAATAATTGTTTGAAATTTGGTAGAAAAATGAGCGAGCGGTGAAGCTTTAAAGCAGTTCTAAATGACTCAAAATCGATGCCTCCGTTCAGTCTCGAAAGACAAAGGATACCCCTGTAGGGGCAGTTGCGCGTGTTATTGTGAGACAAGGGTCGCACAATCCCTAACCACACCTCTCCTGAATCGACACTGTTTGGGTCCAGTGGCAAGAAGAAGACCAGGATGATTGGAAACAATGCCGAAATAAGCGGAGAGCACATACAGCACCTGGAAGTCCCAAATGGTCACCCATTTAGTACGGAGCAGGCTCAATGTTGCTTAACTTCAGTGATCCAGCGGGAACTGATGTGTCAACATGATTGGGCTGTATATTAAACTAAAATGACTAAAACTGCCACTTAACCATGTTTGAATAATTCAGCCAGTAGTAAGTTAAGGAAAATAGATATTTATAATTAAGTTGATTACAAAACTTAGCATGGATTTAGTATAACTTCTGTTCTATACATTGCTTTTCTACAACTTGCAATATCAGGAGCATCGATATTTCTTTTGCCAAGCATATTTCACTCTTCACTTTACAAAATAAGACATTTGCATTCTTTTTGTTACTATACAATTCTTGAAAGTTGTTTGAGATTGGATTTGAAATGACTTAATGATACGGGACATCTCATATATTTTCATTGAAAACTCTTAGTAAATACTTACTTTGAAATTAGGAATGCGATTGTGAACTGGACGAGGGAAATTTGCAATGTTTTTGGCTTCCAAGTAATCCCAAACCTTCTGACGTATTTGCTGTTTGGTCACATCTATAGATTTTAATTAAAAGAAAACAATATTAAGATCAGGTTTTAGAAATTAATGTAAATACAAAAATAAAAAATATAAAAAATGTTCATATTCATTTTTTTTTTTTAGATATATTTTCAATGTCTTATGATAATGATATGACTAGGGCTATGACAACATCATATTCTTTTCATTGTTTTGACTCTCAAGTATATATCCGACACAATTAATCAACCGAGGACCACATCACTCTACATAAAAACATATAAGATATCAATGGATATATAGCTGAGAATCAAAAAAAGGAAAAGAATATGCTGTTGTCATAGCCCTAGATATGACACTTACAGAGTCAAAAAAATAAAGATGATATAGAATTGAACAAAAACTTATGACTTTAAGAACTAAAAAGAATTTATATATAAATATACTCCGCACGTAAATTTCTTAATGTTGTTTTCATTAACTGCAAAGAATTTTATAAGCATTTAAAATTTACGTGTTTTTTTGTTGTTTATTTTTTGCATGATGTGGTCTGTAGATTCAAACCCCGCATGTAAATTTCTTAATATTTTTTCCCGTTAACTGGAAAGAAGTTTATATAAAATAATTTTATAAAAGAAACAGTAGGTTCTCTAGAGTGCAATGTAGAGTAACATATATTTTGGACTAAGTTAATGCATGGAGGTATGTGAACCTTCCTCCCGGGCGATTTAACAGATTTCGATGACAATAAAAATATAGGAGTGTGAAATATTCGTTGATCATCATTATATCCCGGGCAATGTCAGGTCTCCCTGCTATTATATATATAAAATGTTGTTAAAGACAACAGAGAGCTTCTGTTTGATTAGACTTTTTTTGAATTTTTTCAATTTTTCTAATGATCTTTTTTAGTGTATGGATCGAAAAAATTAACATAAGTTCCATGTGTAGTTTGAAGTTGGTCGCAATGTTGCTTTTTATCTTTCAAAGAAGACATCATCAAGAGGGCTGTGTGAATATTATTGCGAAGAGGGCCAAAAGATTTTATATATATATATATATATATATATATATATATATATATATATATATTATAATAATGTTTTTCTTAAATCAGCCCAGCCTTAAGTAAACACTTCATCAAATCTCCTCACTAATGTAATGTACTTGCAATAACCCTTATCCCTGAGTGGCTTCCGGGCCTTGATAAGTGGTGATCTCTGTGTAAAAAAAAAAAAAAAGCCTTGACAGTCATGTTTTAAATTTCTTCCATTTCTTTTTTCTACGCACATCTTATCTTTCTTTTAATAATATTATTTGAACTCATTCCCTTTTCCTTGTACCCATTTAATTGCCTTTTGAATTACTTTGAACCAT
The DNA here is from genome assembly GCF_053919585.1 of Euprymna scolopes. Lineage (NCBI taxonomy): Eukaryota > Metazoa > Mollusca > Cephalopoda > Sepiida > Sepiolidae > Euprymna > Euprymna scolopes. Next base: position 44,477,090 of record NC_136503.1, read on the forward strand.
CTTCCAATTACGCGATTCCCTTGAATTTTACTTGTGGAAATGGAAACTTAACCAACTTTTTTGGATTTTGATTTTTGGATTTTACCGTTATTGGATATTTTACCCTTCACCAGACTATCAATTCACGTGAAATCACCTTTTTCTTCACCATATGCCCTCTGCTTCACTATTTGTTATCAAGTAAGATCTATGACTTACTTGTAGTTTCATTAAATACTTTTGCAAGCAAAATCCAATCCTGCATTTTGTTAAATCAACCCTCTGATGAGAAGGAAAGTTTTTCTTCGAAACTCCGCAGATTAAGAACTATCTACTTATTTTGTGCTTCCTTTTTAAAATTAAATATGTTTTTAACTCTTTTTCAAAATGTTTTTTAACACGTTTTATTAACTACTTGTTCTTATATATATATATATATATATATATATATATATATATATATATATATATATATATATATATATATATCAGTCAAAACGTAAGAATCCACTAAACACAGATTCAAGGTATCCTCTCTGCTTTCTTTCACATCATCTGCTCATTTAAATTGAAAAAAATCCCCATCATATCATATTGTCTAAAGTACTGATTAACCAACCACTAAACAGCATCACTCTTATCCAGATTAGCATCAAAACTCCTATGCATGTTTGGGTATTACCATCTATGCTGGTAAAGTCTCCTCAGGCATCCAAGTAATCAACTGGAAATACTATTAGTTGTCTGCAGAGTTATTTCCCCTTTGGAAAGGATTATTACATATTGATCAGTTTCTCCTGTATATATTTACTAGCAGGGGGTACCCGGCGTTGTCCGGGTGTTTGGAGATGTGTGTGGTTTTGAGTAAATCAAAACTCCGGGGTAGGGGGGTTAAAAAAAAAGTTTTGGTAGGTGAGTATGAGGATTGAACCCGAACCCTTGATACAAAGTTGGAAATTAAAGTGTGAAAAAAAAAACATGCGACGTTAACCACTGGGCCACTGCGACATACAATGGAAAAACGTTTGAATTTATTTATTTAAGTATTAAAAACAGAATTGATACGTGGCCGTTTCCAGGCGCGATGCCGAGAACACACCGTTTGAATTTAGTTTCACTTTATTTATACTAAAAAGCAGGAGAAACAGGCGACAGAGCGAAATAGCGTGAATCTCATAGAAGTCAACGTAAATAAATCTAGAGGCGACCTGCGTTCCTAAATAATAGATATTATTATCTAGGGGCTATATAAATACTTCTAAGCGATCGTACCCCCCCCCCCCCCCGGGACCGTGTGCGAAAAAAGCCTTTGCGAGACATACATGAAATGGTCACACACATTTTGCCTTTTATATATATAGAAGAAGATAACAGTAGGTTTGTATGAATAACGTAATAGTTATTGATGTCAATTATGTAACCAGCAAACCTCGTTCAAATTAATTTGGATCTATAGGAAGCATATCTCATCATGGATAGCAAGACAAACTCCTATAATACTCCTTGTAACATGAACGTTAAAAGAAAGAAAAACAAACTCCTTTTTTTAAACACAAAGTATTTACTCATTTTATTTATCTTTCCAAGACAAGGCCAAGTGTGAAACTGAGAAATCAGTGCACTATGATTAGTGTACCCAGGCCTACAAAAAGTACCTGAGCAGCTTCGTCAGCATTCCCCAATAGGATTATCTAAAGTGATTAGCGATAAACTAACTCCTTCTTAAAAAGAAGATGAAACCTGGGATCTCCTGAGATTAAACAGGGCCATACCTCAACCCAAGAGTAAGAGTGACGTACCCTCGACTAGTACAAAGAGAAATAAGTTAAGGAAACGTCTTCAATTTACTTATATTACATAAATCATTGGGTGTAAGCTAGCAAAGGTTAGGACAGTGACTAAGTAAAGAAACGAATAATACAATGAGAAAGTTCGGTTGCCAGAAATCTACAAGCAGTTTTCTCAAGTGAAGATAGTCAGTACTCAGGTGCCCAGTAGACAAAGGCAGGAGTGAGAAGAGGCACGTCCTTCTTTGCTGCTTTTAAGAAACTCTGAGGTTGCTGCCTAGTTCCCGCAGGGTCTTCAAGTAGTCCTTCATAGGTCGGATAAAATTAGTATATACTGGAAGCTGATTAATCTTCATTGAACCAAATCACCTCACAGGGATTGCTCTCCGAGAGAGAGACAATAAATGCCAGTATTTATGAGTGCTACAAATTCTTAGTTAACTTCTTATACCTACCAGTATCCTATATGAAGCACGAATCACATTTCTACCTTTTAAACAGTACAAAAAAGTTTCTAACATATTGGCATCCAGACAATTCCAATTTTTTTCCTGATTCCAATACAATTACAGATTCCATTTCAAATTTCTGATTCCAATACAATTACCAATTCTGATTCTTTATAAATCTCTAAATATTTAACTATGAAATTGTTATTTTTTCTTGATTATGATTAAAAATACAAGTTAAATGTGCATATATTTTCTCAAATGGAAAAATACACTTGGGGTTAGTCTATAAATTTTAGTTTTACTGATCATTTAAAATCAATAAATATTTACGATTTTTATCATTAGTACCAACAGTGGAAGATTTTGTTTTAAAAAATCAAATAAAAAAGACAATTAAAAGAATCGTTTTTTTGGCATTGGAAAATAGGCACAAATTTTTCTGATTCTGATACCAATTCTGATACCCCCAAAAGTTCTGATTTTTTCCAATTCCCAATTCTGATTAATTGTCCCAACACTATTCAAAACCCTATCTGATCGCTGCAATGCTGCATACATGTACATTTATGAAATGTGATCTGATGGACTTACTGCATTTGTATCCACTCAACATAAATACCACCAATCAACCCAACTAGCAGCAAAATCACACCCTTTCACTGTAGAGGTTTCTGGAAATTTTTCTACTCTAGTAGCTTCTTTGCTCAGACTGCTTGTCTTTGGAATTCCTTCCTTGATCCCAGTTTCCACGATTATATGAACATGCAGAAATTTAAATGCAATGTAAACAAACATCTTGCTACACAACTCCCCACTTAGGGTGCTCACTATAAGCCTGCCCCTTAATCATAGTAGCATGTCTCAATGTGCCTTGTTTGGGTCGAATCAAAAATAAAATTAAAAAATAAAAACTGTCTTAAGTTTTCGTTGCATACAAAACTGAACAAACTCAACAAGGCATACTTACTTCTACCAAGCTTCTTGACAAATTCGGCAGGTGTGTCCATAACTGGAAGACGAGAACAAATTAAAGCCTGAAAAAAAAATACATATATATATATATATACATATTAATACCATAGTACCTTTAACGTACGTACATACATGTGTCACAGTTTCCAGGTTATAAATTATTCAATCAGGAGATCCTGTTTATTAAAATGGAGGATAGAAGGTGATAACATACTACAAACATTAAATTAATATATAGATACGCTAATTTAATGTTCATAGTATGATATCACGTTCTATCCTCCTTTTTAATAAATAGGATCTCCCGATCATCAGACGCAATGTAAAATAAAACATAAATAAATAAAAAATTATGTCGCTTTTGGACCATACATGAAACTAAAATATACATTCTTGGTCCTCTGGCTAGGATCCAAGAGTAGTATCTGTTCTGTCTAAAGATGATATAATGATATTGTGGGGTTTTCGTTTGCACCGGGCATCCATACAATGGAAATATGTCACAGACTTCTCTCGGGATATTGGAGATAAACTGCAATAACCAGATATATTCTGATATAGTTTAAGGTCATATCCAGGACCAATCTTCATAAGGACATATAAAAGTGATGCAAAACTTTTCTGTTTAAGTAATTAATTACATCCGTCCTGGCTAATCTTCTAGTCATAAAATAAAATTGCATATAATAAAATAAGTAAAACATTGTCTTTGTTGTTTATTAATGTCTGGCATGAATGCTGATCCCATGATATTATTGTAAAAAACTCTTAATGCAACGTTAATATCGCCATTACATTTGTCATAAACTTTAATCAGGGAAAAGTCAGTCTAGCTTTGTTTTCAATTGCATCCCAAATAAAGACACCACAAAATATAAATACAAGAGGCACTCCAAAAGTAATGCCTCCTATTTTTTTTATTCTGTCTGAATTGATCAGAGGAAATTGCAAATTGCATTGTTATGATGACTGAACTTATACATTCATGACCTGGAAATTTCATCTCTCTTTTGTAGATATTGACAGTGTGAGACTCTAAGAAAGCAAACCCTGTCATTGACATGTGTCAGAAGCAAAGATGAATCCTAGAATTCCTGGCAAAAGTGCATTGAGAATGGTGATGACTATGTAGAAAAATATATTCTGAAGCACAAACAAAAGGTCGTTTGTTTTAATGGTACCACTCGCGTCTTTGTGGATTTTCAACTTTTGAGTTAAAAAAAATAAGAAGCTTTACTTTTGGAATGACACTCCTATGACAAAGCGTGCTCTGGATGTCCATGCACAGTCATCGTTCCTCACTGGCAAAAGTGCATTGCCAATGGTGGTGACTATGTAGAAAAATAAATTCTGGAGCACAAAAGGTCGTTTATTTTAATGATACCACTCCTCTCTTCAACTTTTGAGTAAAAAATAATAGGAGGCTTTACTTTTGGAATGAGCCTCAAAGATTATAATATATGATTATAGTATAATTGTATTATAATTTTATGATTTGTAAATATAAGAAGAAGAGGAAGGAGGGTTATTTTTAATCTTTGCGATTCCACAAACTCATTAAAAATGTATCCAAAGTAATTTTATCTAGTCTGAAAAGTTGGAACTTAATCCAATCGATAGTATTAGACAAATTAAAAGATAAAATTCAGTAATTCAGTAGTTGCTGAAATGGGTATATTTGCTGATGACACCATGCTCTATAACAGACACGAGGGGAAAACGGATTAACAAATATCTAAGGAAATGGCTGAAACCTTTGATGAAGACCACCAGTTTGTAGTGGAATGGAGACTTAAATGGATGATCATATTCAATGCTGCCAAGACTAAGCCGCTTTCTTCTAATAATTACAAGAAACCTTCTCAACTACTGATAGACATGTCCAATAATACACTGCCTAAAAGCTCTTAGTTCAAACTCCTCAGCTTCATGACTACAGGGAACTCAAATTGGAACAAATACATTGAGGGCATTGCCAAGGCTGCTGCAAAGAAGATGGGCTCTATCTATTGTGCTGGAAAGTTACTGAGAGTATCCTGTATGTCTACAAGACCACCATTCGCCCATACATGGAGTATTGTTGCCACTTCTGGGCTGGTGCATCTGCTAATCTCTCGCTCCTAGACAGGTTTAAAAAAAAGTTGCCAACCTCATAAGTCCTGCACTGTCAACCAAACTCCAACCTCTGTCCCATCACTGAAATGTAGCACCACTGTGTCTGTTTTACAAGTATTTTAATAAAAAGTACTCTGATGAACTCCGTGCCCTTGTACCCCTTGACGTAAATACTTCCGACTAATCCGACAAGCAGCAAAATCCCACCCTACATTGTAGAGATCCCTAGATGCTGAAAAGCCTTCTTCTCAAACAGTTTCTTCCCTCGAACTGCAAACTTTGGAATACCTTCCTGATTGTATTGACATGCAGAAGTTCAAGTGTGATGTGAATAGACATTGTAGCAACTACTACATATGGCCGGAACAACTCTTCGGCAGGAACATTTTCATAGCTATTACCATTTTCAATGCCCACGAATATCAGAATGCGTAAGCACACAACGTTGCGATTTGACTACCTGTACACATGGAACAAAGGAACTATGTTATGTTGCCGCACATAGCGATACAGCAAACAGACTGGAACTTTCGAGAACATCGGTATATAAGGATTTGCTGCGGAAATTAAATCAGTTTTTCTCTTGTCTTCCCCAAGACTAGATATCAATGAAACTCCGCCACTGAAAGACATTAAAATCCCCTGTCTTGAATTTGCGCATCATGCACATGAACCTTGACTCTCATCATGGAAAATTAACATATCGAATGAGAACTAATTCTTCTTTTAAAAAATGTTATTTCGAACTACTGTTTCTTATGTGATGACCACACACACGCATTTCGCTTACATGCTTTAATGACTGTTTTTCTCTCAGAAAATAATCACATTAATTTCAAGCCATGTGTGACACTCTGTTCATAAGAATCAGTAATTTTAACCTCCATGCTATTCTCAAGAAATCCTCATTTAGCTAATCCTGCATAATGAACACTAATTACAAGAAAACACTTACATTGGAGCGATTTGAATTGATATTTCTAATACATTAATAAATGTTGCTATTTCATATTAATACAGTGATTTTGAGTTCTTTGTCAAGTGTTGTTATTTTCTGGAGTTATTTCTATACTTTTATTTTATGTATGTGAGGATGTGATCTGGTGACATCTTTCTATTAATCGGCAATCTCGTTAAATTTACCTTTAACGGTCCCATGGATACTCTACTACTTTCGACTTCAAGAGATTCCTGCACGTGCAATCTCGATCCTAAAATTTGATAGATCCCGATTATGAATTGGTGGACGCTGACTCACAGACTCACAAATTAGTGACTCCCAGCCAGAGTACTTATAACTGGTAACCCCTCTACTGCAAGAGTTACTATAACATCATGCTACTCATCTTCCTACGTTGTATCCCTGCAAATTTAGTCCCAAATAGTAGTCTTTTACATCCAACTGGTACTGTGTCTTGTTGTGGGGGAAAACGCACTAAAAAAAATATTTTTAGATGTTTTTTTTATGTTAGATATAAACAAGAGTTTGATGCCTGGATCAAAGATGACAAGTTGATCCCGTACCCCAACCAAAAGCTCGAGCTTCCAAAAGGTCTTATCTAGATACGGTTGAAAATGTCTGAAAAAATAGACGATTATGATTCTGAAAAGAGGCTTATCATAATTATTTTTTTAGTTTACATTTAAATGTTGATTGTGAAACAAAACAAGAGTGCATTCGAATTTTCAAGCTAAATTAACTTTAAAAATCCCTGGAAAAATAATTACCAGTTTTCTGAAACTATTTCAACGATAAATAAGTAAATAAATTAAAAGCTTGGGATACGCAGACTTTTATCCCATAATGAGTGGTACTGGTATAGGATTGCTAACATTGGGTCTGGTAACGAATTGAATTACAACTGAAAGGCAGCCACACACGATGAAAACCAGGTTCGCGAAATAAAACAAACAAACAAACAAACAAAAAACAATGTTTTATCAACCTAAATTTATTTTGTTTCGTTTTCGTAACATGAAATATAAGGGGCCGGGCACTTAAAAAAAAAAATCCCCTCAGATATTTAACGAAAACTGCTTATAAAATATAAGTTAAATTTAAAAACGAGTACCGAAAATTTCATGAAAATCTGACCATTAGTTAATTTTTCTTGATTTTTTTAAACAGGGGTATGTTTACGCTTTCGAATTGATCAATACATAGGAACATTGTTAATGTAAACACAATTTTGGCGTCGATAATGTAAACACAATTTTGGTCTAGCATTTTCATTATTTTCATACGCTAAAAAAAAAAAAAAATATTAAAAATTACTAGTTTATTTGAAGCTTCGGTAAATGTTTCGTTTAGGTCCACCTCCACAATTTTCTTTAAAATGACGACATTTATAGGTTTTCGACTATGCTGAATACGAAAATCGCATTGAAATGTTGCAGAGATAAGTAGTTATCAAGATAGAAAAAAATGCATTATGCACGGTAATTTTGGCGGCCATCTTGTTTTTTTTCCTTCGTGTAAAATTCTGATTGCTTAGGGCGCGCGCGCATGCGCGTTAAAAAATGGCCGCCAAAATTACCGTGCATAATGCATTTTTTTCTATCTTGATAACTACTTATCTCTGCAACATTTCAATGCGATTTTCGTATTCAGCATAGTCGAAAACCTATAAATGTCGTCATTTTAAAGAAAATTGTGGAGGTGGACCTAAACGAAACATTTACCGAAGCTTCTTTTAAAATGGAACAGAAATTATGATAATAATAATATTAAATTAGATTAGTTACATATGGGGGCAGGGTTAAATCTGTCGAGTGCGTTGGCGGTCCCTGAAAAAAATTTTCTGATTTATTTATTTTGTATTTATTATTTAATTTGGTGCTAGTGCAGTGGGCAGTGCACTTATTGATCCGCGCTACTTTTTAAATAGTATTTTCAAGTTTAATTAAAGTTATACAATATCTGTTTTTCTATTAAATTTTAAAGTTAAAGTACAGAATAGGTACCAAACACCCTCCCCTCCTCATGTTAAGAATGACTATCTTAATAATAACGTTATTATTTCAGCACGGATCAATAAGTGCACTAGTACCTTTAATTTCAATCAATGGTTCAACGTCAGATGGGATTAGCTCCTTTTACAACTTTTGCTATCGGAAGAAAATAAATTTGCAAAAATATATACAATGCAAATGCATTCCAATAATGTAAATAAATCAGGGGATGTTTTGTTTTCTCCGTTTTTCTATTTCGGGAACCTGACTTTCATTTCGACTGATGTCATCACTTAAATGGTAAAACAATTTTCGATTTTTACAGAAAAAGTTTGTTTTTTTTTTTCGTCATAATATTGCTTACTGAAATAAAATTTTCAATGCAAACTAGAAGTTCGAAATCAACAGCACACCGCACACCGGCTCCTCTCTGTTGGCTCGTAATGTTCAAATGCCGAAATAAAGTTTGTCCACTTTTCAGATCACGTACTTTAAACGAACACGAAATTTTAAAATCAGCCTTTTAATGGATAAATGGTTTATTTGGAAAAGACTCTTGAATATTATAAACAAGTCAATTAAAATAAAATAATGTTAGATATTTTAGTAATATCCTAATGATTGGTCCGAAATTATTTACAGTAAAATGAGTTTCACAACCGACGTAAATAAATAAAATAATTACGTCAGTTGTGGCTGTGGCTTAGGGTCTCGCCGCTCAATAAACTTACTAAGTGCTTGCTTCTCTCATTCCCACTCCTAGGCCATATGCGAATTCAAATCCAGACAGGAGTTCTTAAAATTTTTCTAATTTTGGTCGAGTAGGTATCTTAATTAGTTAGCATACCAGCAGTAGAACAATACAATAAATATCCATACGTCCACTGCATAAGTTTTTTTTTTCTAATGAAGTGATATTTAATGTCTATATGTTTAATAAACTTAGTTTAGGTACGTGAAAAAATGGCTCTACAGACTATGGCTATAAAAAAAAGGGGTTATATTAAAGAAAAAAGTTTTTTTACACGTGCAAAAATAAGCTATAATGAAAAATATAGCTAAAAAAAAAATTTTTAAATCAGCTAAAATTGAAATTTCAATAAATTAATTGCAAAAACCCATTGAAAAATGTAGCAACCGCTATGCCCAGCTGGAACAAATCCCTGGTAGAAAAATGTCATAGTGATCACCGCTTCAACACCCACGCATATGAAGCATGTGTAGGTACATGACTTTGTGATGCGACCACCACACTCATAAAACAAAAGTAACTATGTTACGCCCCCTTGCATATAAATACAGTGAACAGGCTGGAACGTTCGAGAAGGCCTGTATATAAAGATTTGCCCACAAAAAAATCAAATCATTCAGGATGATAGTACCCACATCAATGTTGTGAAGCACAATGCCATGATAAAGAGCATCAATTTGGCTTTGAAATGGAGGTCACAGATAGTGGATAGGTAAATGGATTCAGCAAGAGTAGCATCATGGATTAAATCAGAAGGGTCAAGAGATAAATGGATCAGGATGAAAAGGGCAGCTGAAATGCTTATCAAGAGTGGACTTGGAGCACTTGGAAACCTGATCAGAAAATTCAGACCAAAGGTAATAATCATGTTAGTTCCATCACAGAAAACCAAAGCAGATGGATTGACCAGAGTGAAGAATTCCTGCCTAGAAAGAAATATGTGGCTTTGGTGTGCTGTGAGGTAGAAGATCTGAAGAACCTGTAAAATATACATCATTTTGGAAGGAAAAGAACTCTATATCTAGCAAGGAAAGTGAATGCTAACATCAAAATGAACAATGTGCACGAAACTGAGGAGTAATGTAGGGAGTGTCAATACTACAATTAGTTCAGAGCTGTAATTTGACATATAACTCATAGAGATATAAATCATTGCTTATGCAAAACAGCTAGATCAGAGAAGTGATATTGACTCAGGGCTATTACTTACTGAACGCCTTTTACCAGGCCGTGAAATTGCTTGAGAGTAACAATAGCTGAAGGAATACTTGAAAACAATGACAGTCAAAAGAGTTTTACTTGCGAATATTATTAAAAAAAAAAAAGTAGTACCAAATTGAATATATTAAAGTTTCAGGAAATTTTCCCAGTGGTGTATTGGAAAAATATAATAGGTTGAATGATCACATGCTCCCAACCCCCTCCCAAGTATTTGTTAATGCAATACACATTCTGAATAATCGTAAAAATTTCGTTTCAATGATTTCAAGTAGCAAATAGAAATTCATTTGCAAAATGATAGTTAAAAAAGTGAAGACAGCTAGTATAAAATAAAGTAAAGACAAAAAGGAGGAATTTTATGAATTAATTATTTATGAACAAATACTATGTCACATCTTTATGCGATATAAAAATATGTTTATTGCAATAGGAAACTTGACATAATATCTGAGTTGAATGTTTATGACCAGACACTCAATTTGTTTGCCTGTGTTTCACTTAATTGTTGATCATTCTTTTCATATCACTTGAAAAGATGCAGAAAACACCATGTGAAAGATTTAACAGTCATAAACAATGTTTTGAATTTACATCATCAGTATCGTATATACTTGTATATAAGTTAAATTTCTAGGAGATGATTTTAAGGTTATTTTTTGGGAGTCGACTTATATATAGGTAATATTTTTGAAAATGTTGTTAAAGAGCAACTCTGTGCTCAATCATAACATACAAACCGCCATTTTGTTTATGCATTCGATATATACTAGTAATCCCAGTAATTAATCACACTCCTTCCAAACCCTACTGCAGTATGTCTGCCAGCATATAAGCACATTCACGGTTTTTCAATGGGAGGCTTAATAATAATTGGAATAGCTCTCACAATGTTCATTCTCTAGACGTGGCTATAAGCCTAAGTTCGATATGATGTGTTTGGTGATGATATGACGGTTTTTTAGTAGGTTAGGAAATGTAGTGTTTATGATATGTCATTCCCCCTAAGTTCACTATTAAAAATCTTATAAACAGTCATATTAACTATTTATTAACAATTTAACGACAACTATTAAATGAAACTATTTAATGGCACTTAATGCATGTATTTTCATTATTACGGTATATTACAGCTTGTGCAATGTATGCATTTATGTTATTATGGTACGTGACATAAATTATGTCTAAAAACAGTAACTGCGCCTGAAATCGAGAGCATGTCATTGATCAGAATGTCTGATTAGCAACATTTGAGTTCGTTGCATGCAAGTGTGCAGCGGGTTGGTTCTATATATGAAAATCGAATAGATCACACTTGTGTAAATGCACATATTATCACTAGCGGATGCTGAGAAACAATTTATAATATGTCTTACAAAAAAACACCAAAAAGGAAATTATCTGTGCAAGAAAGAGCCATTTAACTTGTCTAGAATCTATAGTTGACTTATACACATGCAATACTTAAACTAACACAATATTTGGTCTTAAAATGAACATTAACATGCACAAGATCGACGTATACACAAGTATATACAATATATCGCATGTTGGTTTCTAGGAATTAATCATTGCTTCAACAAATTCATCTCTATTAAAGTTATCTTCCCTTGGAAGATGTTGATTTTCCGGGCTTTAGTAAAACGGGTCAAGATCCATTTTGGTAATAAGGCGACTCCCTAAATTTCATAACAATAGAAAACCTTGTATGAGATCATATGATCAGGAATTGAAATCCTAATTCTTCCTCTATTAGTTGTTAGTTGTTGGATTGAATAGATTCGCCATGTGGGATTGGCCTCTACAGACAAAGACCCTATGAGTTTATGTAAATTTTGTTTGTGTTCTTAACATATATTTCTTATATCTTGTATTAATAACATGTACATTCAATTGTATTTGGGACTCATGTATTTAATTATAAACCTTGTGTATCGTTTTATTGTAGGTCAATATTTTTTTAATTTTGAAATTGCTATAAAATGCAGAGAAGTGAAATTCGGTGCACTGGAAGAGAATAACAAGGTGCCTTATTTCCATGATTTTTGTGGAATTTGAACAAATATTTGGAAAATTATGCTACTTTTTCGATTTTCTGGTAATTTGAAGTGTGTATCACTTTATTGCAGGTCTCCCAAAATGTTGAGAAAGGCTCGATTGACAGCTAGTGAAAAGGGACGTGTTGTTGCAGACCTTGCAGAAGGTTTATCTCTTGTAGATCTAGCCAAGGAGCTTTGAAGAGATTGAAGAACATTGTCTTCATTCATTGAAAATCCAAACATCAAACCAAGGAAGGACAAAAACACAAGAAAGTCAATTTCTGTTTGTGATGTTAGAAAAATTCACTGTCAGCTTATCATGCAGCTGGGCTGCTATATTTGACAAGGCTGGAATACCTTCCTTGTTCAGAAAGACATACTGCAATATCTTAAACGAAATTGCAAGAAGCAATAAGCCCACAGCAAGACCTGTTTTAAACCAAACTCATAAGGAAAAACGTTTGATTTGGGCTCAGAAATACATGAAAACCAACTTTGAAAATGTTCTTTTCACCGATGAGGCCAGAGCAACCCTTAATGAACTAGATGTGGGCCAAAGTTTGGAGTCCTCTTGGATCTTGGATTCCCTACCCCTCATTGATTCCGTCATCAACAGGGAGGTGGAGGTGTCATGTTTTGCACTGGAATAATCTGTGATGAAATAATTGGACCATTTCGAGTGTCAGAAAGTGTCAAACTGACAAACCAGTCTTATATTTATTTTTAGATGAGCATTTGTCACCATGGCTTGATGACCTTCCATTGACGTGTAACTGCAAATTGATTTTTATGCACGACAATGTGCCATCCAACTCAGCCAAAGCTTAAGTCATTAGGCATTAGTTGAGAAAATTAGATGACATGGCCACCTTGTTCTCCAGATATAAACCCAATTGAGCAGCTCTGGTCAATAATAAAGATGAAAGTTTTTGAAGGAGATGTTCAATTTTTGTCGAAGGATGAACTTTGGAGGAAGATTTTGGAAGTTTCGCATAGCATCACATCATCTCAAATCCACCGATTGACATCATCAGTTGACAAGAGGCTATTCAAAGTGATTTTGAAGCATGGGAGTTATGTTGATAAATAAATATTTCCTTAAACAAAATAATATAAAATTTGTTTTTGTTTTTGGTTAATATTGTTACTAGAAATGTTCTTTATTTCATATAAATAGAAATCTGAAGTTAGAATATTGTTTTAATACGGAAAATATACATTTTTTGACACTTGCAATAAAGTGATACACACTTAAAATTACCAGAAAATAGAAAAATTAGGAAAGCTTTCAAAATATTTGTTCAAATTCCACAAAAATCAGGGAAATGTGGCACCTTGTTATGCTCTTCCAGTGTTATATCAAATTTAACTTCTCTGCATTCCATAGCAATTTCAAAATTTAAAAAATATTGACCTGCAATAAAGTGATACATAGGGTTTATGTATCATCTACATTGCATATCTTCTTTATAGTTTGTTAAGGCGAACTATAACAAACTATGAATTAATATATATCTTTTTAATCTGGCTTCACTATTGCCTTTTATTAACAAAATGTGTTTATTAATATTATTATATAGACACATAACCGAGGCAATGACAAAAGCATTAGAAAATGATCTTCAGTTTGTAGTGGAATTGGACCGTTAATGGATGGTAGCATTTAATGCTACTAAGACTAAGCTTATTTCCTTTAACAATTACAAAAAATCATTCTCAAACACTGATTGCTATGACAAATAACATGTTACATGAGAGTTTATCGTTCAAACTCCTTGGTCTAACATTCACAGGCAACATGAATCGAAACAAATACATTAAGAATATTTCCAAAACTGCTGCAAAGAAGGTGGGCTCCTCTATTACTCACATTTGCCAGTATCCTATATCTCTACAAAGCCACCACTCGCCTATGCATGGAGTATTGTTGCTGCATCTGCATCTACAACTAGTCTCTTCCTCTTAGAGCCCAAAAAAGAGTTTCCAATCTAATAAGGTCTGCACTATTTACCAAGCTGCACCCTCTGTCTCATCGCTGCAATATTGCATCCTTGTGCCTGTTTTATAAGTGGTTTAATGGAATGTGCTCTGATGAACTTATAGCATTTGTGCATCCTGACCAACCCGAGAAGCAGCAAAATTCCACCATTTCACTGTAGAGGTCAAAAAGCCTTCTACTCTAACAGTTCCTTTTCTCAGACTGCTAGACTTTGGAATTCCCTCCGTTTCCTACTTTCCTGATTATACTAACATGCAGAAATTTAAATGTAACATAAATCAATATCTTGCTCATCTCCTTACATAGTGCCCCTGTAGACATAATCTCAAATAGTAGCCCTTTACATCCAAGTGGCAATATGCTTTGTTTGGAGTGAAAAGGTGGGGGGGGGAAATGAATGAATGAATAAATATCTTTATTCATTTTTAAATTTTTCATCAGTAGTTGTCGATCGTTTCGTTTGTTTAACTAAAACGATTAAACTCTTTTCATGACGGTTTCAGATAGTGTATTTTGACCATAGTAACGCCTTTTAAAAGTGCCAAGAATAGCACTAACAATTAATATAAATGTAGTTAAATTGGCTAAAGAAAAAAATGGAATAAAAACATAAATGTTATGAATGGGTCACCAGTTAGCAAGTGCTAACTTAGACATAAAAGGACTTTTTTTTGAAAATTTGAGAAAAACGAAATTTTACAAGAAAACATTTTTATACAAGAGATAAAAATATAAAAATTATTTTCAATCATGAAAATGTTTTACATTTTATTTAATTATTGGAATTCTTTTGAGATGAGTAATTTGTATATTTTTATTTACTTATTTGCAGACTGTTATCCTCATCTTTTATAGTTGTTGTTTCACGACGTTTCGGCCAACTATTTCTCTGGCCTTCATCAAGTTGTAGCAACAACTATAAAAGATGAGGATAATAGTCTGCAAATAAATAAATAAAAATATACAAATTACTAAAAGTTTCAATAATTAAATGATATATACCATTCAGCAGGGACCTGACAATGGAAGATCAGATAACAAAAAAACTTGGCTTTATAAGACCAAAAAATCCAACCTTGATCGCCCTTCGGGGCCTGTGGCGCAATGCATAGAGACATTGAATCTCTACAGTTCCAAGTGAGCATTGTCTGATGATAGCAGTTTCAAGCCTACCCAAAGCTGCCCAGAGGATTAGTCGGCCAAAATGTGGTGAGACGACAACAACTATGGGAGGCAGTAATTACTGAAGATACAGTTAAAGATTCAGCATTTATATCCCATCGCAGTTAACAACCTTATGAAGGCCAGAGGAATAGTTGGCCAAAACGTCATGAAACAACAAAAATGTCGCCTGCAAACAATTGTTAGACAGGCGTCATGCTGGATCTGGCGCAATTCGAAGACATTTGCAAAGAGAGCATAATATTGTCCACTTCTTCCGTTCTCGGGCTGCTCTGGAAAAAAAAAAAAAAAAAAAGAGAGAGGGAGAGAAAAAAGAAAAGGGGGGGGGGAGGAAAGAAAAAGAAGGAAGGGGGGAAAGGAAGGAAAAAAGGGAAATTAAAGAGAAAAATAAATACATAAAATTTAAATTAAAATCAAAAAGTTAAAAATAAAAATGAAAAAGTTAAAAACAGCGTTTTTCCTCTGCTTGAATATGCCAGGTAATTTTTTTAATTTTTTTTTTTTATATCCTATTTATTGCTTTGCCCAGCAGCAATAGCTGCTGGTGGCGCCAGGGGTGGCAGTCCCGCTTTAGCCACCGAAACTGTGTCATCACCTCTGGTTAGCGGCTGATGAGGGCAAAGTAAAAGCACATGTGGTCACATGTTGTATGTAGAATATATATTACTTACATATGCATATTATTCACATTATAAACATATTAAATTGTGAGTGCTTACTCAATTTTCTTTGCCAAACACAAGTTTGCATCAATGAACATTTTCATTTTTTTAATTTATTTATTTATTTGCGAACTATTTGTTGTTTCATGACGTTTTGGCCAACTATTCCTCTGGCCTTCATAAATAAAAAAAATGAAAATGTTCATTGATGCAAACTTGTGTTTGGCAAAGAAAATTGAGTAAGCACTCACAATTTAATATGTTTATAATGTGAATAATATGCATATGTAAGTAATATATATATATATGTAAGTATTTGGCAGCGTGGTACTGTGTATGTGTGTTGGTTTACCTTGTTCTTATTAGTGCGTGTGTAGCTGTGAGTAGCAGCTCGTTTCTGTTCGCCTGACTCTCACTAGTGTGAATGATGAAGAAGGCTTGTATGTGAGTCATTGAAGTACTCCTTTTCGAGTTTCCAAAGGCACTAGGAGAAGGTTGAACATACATACTTGGTTCCTTCCAAGCAGCCTTTCTCTTGCTTTTAGCTGCTTTTTTTTAGTAGTTTCAAAGTTTGCATCAGCTTATTACTTTGATATAGACTTGTTACTTTTGGGAAACAATTTTCATTTGTTGAAAATACTTTGAGTTTACACGTTCCTGTGAAAACTTACTTGCTTCCAGAAGTGAAAAAGAAAGCGAATCCAAATTAAGCAAAGAAAGAAGGAGATTAAGCTATTCAAGTCATTTGCTTCATAGCATTCATTTCAATTGCTTCGCAATGGCCATTACAAGCGCACCATCTTCTTTGTGGTTTACTCCATTTTCTGCATTCCTCCACCCTTCCTTTTAGACATGCTAGATCAACAATTGATTGGTTTGTATTTTTGTATTCATTTTTCCGAGTTAATTACAGATTTTAGATTCAAAGAAGAATGACATCAAATGTGAATGTTGCAATCACCTTTTTTTTTTGTGTGTGTATCTTTTTCTCTCTATCTGTTTCTATCTTTTTGAGGTTTTTCAAAACTATTGTTACATATCAGGAACCCTCCCTTCATAGCGATTAAGTTAGCTAATTTTGACAAGGGTCATACTAAATGCATGATAACTCAGATCTGTCAAATAGAATCGTTCTTGGGGTTAAATAAAAGACGTGTGACGTAAAGTTGAGGCAGGGGGCAGAAATCAAATGCTGTAAGCCAAACAGAGAGATGATAAAGAACGATGTCACGGTTTTGACCAGAGAGAAAACTAAGATTTTCATATCAGTCTCATGCAAACGAGCCACAGCAGAAAGCTGATAATCTTGACAAATGTTACTTCAATGTCTCTGTCCATGCACCTCCCTCATTTCATTAAGTTAGAAAGTTAAATTTAAGAAATAACTTACTACAATAAGAATAGTCTCTCTGTCCTGAGTAAGTTCTCTCCAAATAAAACCATTTATAAAAACTCTCAGCGAACGTCTCTTTGGGTCTTTCTTCATGAAAAGCTTTTAATCATCTTAGTTAAACAGACGAGATGATCAATGGCCACTCATGAAACGCGATGAAGGAAAACAGAGATATCAGAATAGGCGATAAAAGACCCACGTATAAACACACATCTCCCCACATATGCATAAAGAATTCTTTTATTTTGTTATTAAAAACATGCTAAAATACATAATACAACTTTCTAAATAAAACTCCAACTAATAAAAACAAGTTATTAAAAATAATCAACTGAAACCTACTTTCCATTGTAAACATGTTTCAGTTCATCCACATAAATTAAATCTATTTTTGCCAAAAGCACCAAAATACTTATTCAGTGGTTTGAGGCGAGGTGCGACAAATTAGAGAGGACATTGCTGATGGAATGTCATAAACATAGACGATCAACGGCCAGTAAAAGAGATAAATGAAAATAAAGAAACAAATAAACTAAATAACCAAATTGTGGCCTATTTGCACTAAAACAAGATTTTCAGATCAGTCTCTCCATGGAAGCAGTGCGAATGACCCACCAACAATGATGTAGAAAGCTGATAATCTTGACAAATGTTACTTCAATGTCTCTGTCCATGCACCTCCCTCATTTCATTAAGTTAGAAAGTTAAATTTAAGAAATAACTTACTACAATAAGAATAGTCTCTCTGTCCTGAGTAAGTTCTCTCCAAATCAAACTATTTATAAAAACGCTCAGCGAACGTCTCTTTGTGTCTTTCTTCATGAAAACAATTTTATTCATTTTAGTTAAACAGACAAGACGATCAATAGCCACGAAAAGAGATAAACAAAAATAAAGAACCAAATTAACTAAGCAATCAAATTGTGACCTATTTGCGTTAATAACAACATATGTAATCGACATGCCATGAATGGACAGAATTTGATTATTTAAGAGGATGGCTCGACAAGTATTTGTTGACATTGGACTTGAAGAGAGCCATGTTATAGTTAGCAGGGAAGCAATCCTGTAGTATTATGTTTCAAAAATGGGAAATTCTTGGAAAGAAACTATGTTCATGGAAGTTCCAGTTGACCTTAGGTACATAGGAGAAGAAATTATTAAGATAATCGATAACGTTAGTCTTTCACACCTAAATTCATTGCTCCTAAAGAAAACCTTGAAAAAGAACCCCCCAAAAACTTAGTCTCCCTTGTGTCTTTCTTCATAAGAAGAGTTTAATCCTCTTAGTTAAAAACAGACAAGACGATCGACGGCCACTCATGAAATGCGGCAAAGAGAAACGTGAAGCCATATGGAGGAGACATGGCTTAATGACCTAGAAAACTGAAAACCTCAGTGAATCAATGTCTGTCCATGTGCGTCACTCATTTCTCAAGTCAGTAAACTAAGTTAAGAAGGAAATAATCATTTAGTTATTTTAGTCTCTCTCTCCTGAATCCATTCTCTCCAATAAAACCTTGAAGAAACTCAGCAAATGCCTCCCTTGTGTCTTGCAGGCATGAAAAAAATTTATTCATCTAAGTTAAACAGTCGAGGCGAATGACAACCACTAGACAAAACAGCGATCATGCAACAACGAAGAACAACGGCGATGAAGAGAATAAAAAGAGAATGTATAAACCCTGCATGTGTGTATAAACATTTGTATTTTATTTATTGAAACTTGTTATACTTCTCTTATGGCAATAGCACCATTGTTATTGCATTAACAAGAATAATAAAATTAGCTTTTTAATAAATTTATTTGACTGTAAATATTTTGTCTGCAAGCAACCTTTAATGGGAAGACTTTTCTTTTACTACCAGCTAGCTAGTGTTGGAAGAGAGAGAGAGAGAGAGAGAGAGAGAGAGAGAGAGAGAGAGAGAGAGAGAGAGAGAGAGAGAGAAGCATTCTGTCGCTCTAAATGTTCACCTGTCTATAAATTTTGAAAAGTGATCTGTCCATCTAAGATTAGCTGTTCGTATGATGTTGATGATGTCATTTATTCCGGTTTGCTGTCAGATGCAGGTGGTTCCTTTGCTTTCAAATACCCCGATGCCAAGCATAATGCATTCAGTTTTGCGTTGTACCATTCTTACCTTTTCTATTGTTGCATTATTGTGTATCCATATTTCACTACCATATGTCATTAAAATAATATTATGTATTTATCTTCATAGTCAACTTTTTACTCTTGATGATGTTGTCCATCGAATCCTAATTAACTTTTCAGGCATGATATCAGCATCGTTTCTCACCGTACTTCCTAAAGCAGAGGTAGTTATTATATTTCTCTTGTTGCGGTTATCATCGTTGTCACATTAACAAGAATAACAAAATTGGCTTTTTAATAAAATTATTTTATTGTAAACATTTTGTCAACAGATTTAAATGGGAAGACTTTTCTTTTACTGACTACCAGCTAGCCAGTGAGAGAGTGTGTTAAGCAAAGTTAATGCAAAGCTAGTAGTTTTAGTTTGAATACGAAAACATTTTTACATATTTTTACATTGTAAATAGATCCCATATGTGGCCGTTACAAAACTCATTGATGAAAACGTTACAAAATATATTAAAGCTTACTCTTTTGTTTTGGAACCTTTTTTTTTTTTAATATTGCTGGATTGTAGAATCAAGTTTTGCAATTCCTAAACAGATTTTTGAAAAGCAATTTATCAGACTAGAGGAAAAGCTGGTTTTTGTATGATTCAAAGAGTCAGAAGTAGACGTTCATAGAACTTCCTGTCATTACAAATCAGTAAAGTGTACCACAGTCAACCAAGAGAAGTGTCTATCAGTCATGTGTGCGCAGTATAATGATATAGGGAAGTGAAACCAATGAGGGTTGAGAACATGCGTTGCATGGAGAGAAGTATGATGTATAATCGATCTGTAATGTGAGTCTTCAAAGTCCTGGGTACCTCAGATGAAGAGTAAATCTGGACAATATAGGGAGATGTCTGCAGAACAGGAGACTTTGTTGGTTTGGTCACATTAAAAGAATGGATAAGAATTTTTAGGTTAGTAGATGTAGAAATGTCGAGATAGCAGGTTCAATTGGCAGAGGAAGGAAGAAGAAAATATGGTAGGACGTGATATGGATGGATTTGAGTCAAGTGGTATAAATAAAGACCTAGCCAGAAATAGTTTAGTTTTGAAGTCGATTTCTAAAAGTCGTCTAATACATGATAACATATAAAACAGGCGTTAAACCGATGCTTCTTCTTCTTCTTCTTCTTCTTCTTCTTCTTCTTCTTCTGATGATGATGATGATGATGATAGTTTTTCATTAGTCAGAATTAATTATATGGGCATGTGCGTAGTACCCTATTAACGGGGCAAAAAAAGAAAAAAAAAAAGAAAAAGAAAAAAAAAAGGCAAACATAAAGAGAAAGGCAATTATCAAATAGCTTAACCTGGTATTTCATCTTTACATACGAAAACACAAATCCTGTCCTAAGGAGTTTGGATAAGGATTTAGGAGGTGAGTTTAGCAGGAGACTCTGAATGAACGTTGACGGCTTAAGGTTAGGCAAAGCGGTTGGTCTCCAAATTTAGAAAGAAAACTGGAGAGGGGAGTGGAGAGAAAATAAGGGAGAGAGTGAAAGAAAGAAATAAAGAAACAGAAAAAAAAAAAAAAAGAATCAAAAATGAAAAAAAAAGAGAGAGAAATAAAGGGTGTAGTGAAGAAAGAGAAAGAAAGAAACAGAGAAATAAAAGACAGATAAACAAAGTGAAAAAAGAAAGAAAAAAGGTTGTAGTGAAGAAAGCAATTTAATTCGGTTTTATTTACACCCCGCCCGCCCCTCTTCACCTTCCTTCTAAGGAAAAATGCGAAACAAGGTCGGTTTTTGTCGTGGAGAATTTAGCTCCACTCAAAATGGAAACTCTAGATCGAGAAGAAAACTAATCTGTGTAGTCCTGTTGGCACACCCTCACTTGTCAGAGCGCCTCAGGTGATAGTAAATAAGTCCACACCTTCTGTTCCAAACGGAGGACATAAAGCTTGGGAAGTTGATTTTCTTGAGACTGAATGAAACTTGATACATCATATCAAACACAGCCCAAAGCGGAGGATTGGCAACAAGCGGCAGAGAATCACATGATTTTTTTTTGTTTTTTTCGTAACTCTACTTATTAGAAGAGGCGGGAAGAAAAAAAGTAATGACGCAATATGTTTATCTACTTATTTACCTCCTCTGCTGGGAGTTAGACACAAGGTCAATGAGGTTTTGAAAAGCCAGCGAATTAGGTGAAGTGCACTTTGGTCAACAAAATATACCTGAGCAAACCGATTACTAGAGGTGGCTCAGGTGATTAACTAACCCCTTCTTAAAGAGAAAGTAAGGCCTAGGAGGACAGACATCCTAGTACTGAACAGAACCGTATCACAGCAACAAACCAATCCACCATCGCTTAAAGTGTGACGTTCACTTTTCCGATAATCTTCACCTTTGACTAGATAATCCCACATTAAATCAGTTCTAAGTTAGATTATGACCGATATTTTAATCAAGTTTGATGACGATTGCTCAATTAATGTAAACGCTTCACTGTACACAAAAACTGCTTCTGTTGTACCAGTATTCAAGAATTCTGGCGAAAGGACAGACCCATCAAATTATCGCCCCATTAGCCTCCTCCCACTTTTTGCCAAAATATTTGAGACCATAATTAACCATGCTCTAGTCCATCATCTTACAGATGCTAAACTACTGACTGACAAACAATATGGATTTAGACAAGCCCGTTCCACAGCAGACATCCTCACTGTGATCTCTGAACGTATATACCATTCACTGGACAAAGCGGGGGAAGGCAGAGCGGTAGCTCTAGATATATCTAAGGCTTTTGACAGGGTATGGCATGAGGGTCTCCTCAGTAAAATCAGATCATACGGTATCACTGGTAGAATACTTAACATAATTAAATCCTTCTTAGATAAGAGAAAAATCCAGGTAGTCCTCGACGGTCGCACATCTAAACAATATGATATAAATGCAGGAGTGCCCCAGGATTCTATCCTTGGACCTCTATTGTTCCTGATATTCATAAATGACCTCCCCGACAACATTGCCTCTGAGATGGGTATATATGCTGATGACACTACACTCTATGGCAGACACGACAGGAAGACGAATGAACACATTTCTAAAGAAATGGCAGAAACACTAGAGGAAGACCTCCAATCTGTAGTGGAATGGGGACAAAAGTGGTTGGTCGCGTTCAATGCTGCCAAGACTAAACTAGTTTCATTCAATAATTACAAGAAACCCTCTCTACCACCCATAGCAATGGCCAACGACTCTTTATCTGAGAGTCCATCTTTCAAACTCCTTGGCCTAACGTTCACAGGAAACATGAGTTGGAACAATTACATTGAAAGCATTGCCAGGGCCGCTGCAAGAAAGGTAGGCTCTCTCTACCGTGCTAGAAAACTACTAACACCCGAAAGTATCCTGTACCTCTATAAGGCCACCATTCGCCCATGTATGGAGTATTGCTGCCACATCTGGGCTGGTGCATCTGCTACTAGTCTCTCGCTCCTTGACAAGGTTCAAAAGAGAGTCGCAAACCTGATAGGCCCTGAACTGGCATCTAAGCTTCAGCCTCTGTCCCATCGACGAAATGTTGCATCCCTCTGCCTTTTCTACAAGTATTTTAGTGGTGAATGCTCTGACGAACTGCAATCACTTGTGCCCCCACGACGCGAGCACCCTCGACAAACCCGACAGGCTACTAGATCCCACCCCCACACTGTAGAGGTCCCTAGATGTAAAAGATCTTTTTACTCCAATAGTTTCTTCCCCAGAACCGCAAGACTCTGGAATTCCATTCCAGGTCCCTGCTTCCCCAACAGTACTGACGTGCAGAAGTTCAAGTGTAACGTGAACCGACACCTTGCTGCCCAAATCCCTACATAGTACCCCAGTAGTTGTTGCCCCTGATAGTAGCCCCCTACACCAAAGTGGCAATTTGCCTTGTTTGGGGTGAAAATGTAATAAAAAAAAAAAAAAAAAAAAAAAAAAAAACCCTCTTGGCAAAAATATGGATGGTGCAATTCCACAGACATAATTAAAAAATCTTTTAATTACATTTTCACTCCAAACGAGGCGCAGTGCCACTTTCATGTAGAGAATACTATCTGAAGCATAATTTGCAAGAAGACTATGTAGGGAGTTGAGCAGCAAGACGTCTGTTTACATTACACTTAAACTTCTGCATGCCAGTACAGTCAGGGAAACAGAAAACCGGGAGAGAATTCCAAAATCTAGCAGTCCTAGGGAAGAAACTATTAGTAGAAGGCTTTCTGGCATCTGTGGATCTCTACAATGTAGAGGTGGGATTTTGCTGCTTGTCGGTTTGTTGTTGAGAAGGCACAAGGGCTTGTAGTTCATCAAAGCATTTACATATTAACATTTACATATTATTTACAATACATGTAAAACAGGCAGAGGAATGCAACATTTCATTGATGCGACAGAGGTTGAAACCTAGCTGACAGTGCGGGACCTATTAGGTTGGTGACTCTCTTTTGAACCCTGTCTAAGAGTGAGAGACTAATAGCAGATGAAACAGCCCAAATCTGGCAACAATACTCTGTAATATTTGTTTATTGGTTGTTATAACTGACAAAGTGGATACAAATATTAGCTTGAGAGGCATATTTTATTTTCTTAGTTTTTACATACTTTTAGAATTCTGTGTCTGCTCTTCGCAGGACATGTGTGACAACGTAGAAATCTCGAGACTGACTGACTCATCCTTTTTAGGTCAATCATTGGCCAAAGAGAGAGAGAGAGAGAGAGAGAGAGAGAGAGAGAGAGAGTGTGGGTGAGCGAGCAGCAACAGCAGAAAAGAAAAGAGAATAGATTTTTGGGTATCTTGGTTAGTTGAGTTCTTTTAGAGAAAGAGAGGATTAAAGAAACAATGTCTTTTCTTCATGGTAGTAGTATGTGGCCTGAGGTCACTTAGGTTCACTCCTACAACTCCATGCATGAGCAAACGGTGGCGTTGCAGAGGATACTCTCAGACATAAGTAACTTTCTATCACAGTAGAGAAAGCCCAACTTCTTTGCAGCAGTCTTGGTAATGCCCTCGATGTGTCTGTTGCAGCTCATATTCCCTGTTAACAAGGAATTTGAACGAAGTACTTTCAGGTAATGCATCATTAGCCATGGCTATTAGTGGTGGAGAAGGTTTCTTGTAATTATTAAAGGAAAGAAGCTTAGTCTTTGCAGCATTGAATGTTACCATCTATTTTTGTCCCCATTCAACATTACCATTACCAAGACAACATTCTTTAAAGCAATCAAGAATAAACATGAATTGTCGGGGTAAATATGGGGAATGCTTGAGCATTTGAAATAATATGCAATTTACCTATATAGAGAAAATGCTGTGTTAAAGTATCTAGCCGCCTGAGGATTCTATGTCAACAGAGATAGAAATGATATAGAAACAAGCAGAACTAAATCTACTGGCTTCATGTACGTAACCATGTACAGAGGCTAGCTCTAGCTCTAGACACGCAAAGAGGAAGTGCTTCAATTTCCAATCTTGCACTATGTATGTATGAATCCTTTTGTATGTGATTAGTAGAGTTCAAAGGTGATAACTTGAAACTGATTAAAAGGATCTAATTAATAACTATACAGGATCAACTATATCAATATTATATATTACTATGTGGTTTATTACTATGTACTATGGAAGTGCCGTGGTGTAATGATTACAGGTGCAGTGGCGTTCCAGTTTTAGGATTTTGCATCATTCTCGCACTTGGAAAAGCTGTAAATCCATATCTCCCCCCTCCAGTTATGGATTAAATAGTAGAGTAGACAGGACTTGGTTATACAAGGAAGGGAAACTCTTGAAATTATTTCAAGTAATCTTGAACTTCTTTTTGCCATTGGACTCAAGAGAGGTGCAGTTGATGATTGTGTAACCCTTGTTTCACTATGGATTTTCTGTGAGAGCACCCACACAGGGAGTATTCATTGTCTCTCAAGACCAAATATGTCTATTTCTTTCTTTGATATTTTGTGCATATATATATATATATATATATATATATATATATATATATATATAGTGTGTGTGTGTGTGTGTGTGTGTGTATGTACATACATGCACACATATATATATATACATACATATATATATTCAAGCACATCTGATTGAACACGACAGAGTTATTCTATTTTCCGATTTTTCTGGATATCTTTTTGATTCATCAAACGATCTTTTTTATTTCAGTTGGCATGTTGTACAAAATGGTGCCCAAAAGTTGTTGTTCAGCCATATTCTTCTCAAGCACTTTCTATCAGTGCGTCCGATTATCATCAGGAGTGGTTGTTGTTGTTGTCGTTTCTTTTGCTTTTTCTTTTCCTTTGAGGCTTAGTGTATTATAGTTTTTTTTTTTCTGATGATAATCGGATGCACCGATAGAAAGCGCTTGAGTAGAATATGGCTGAACAACTTTTCGTCACCATTTTGTGCAACATGCTGACTGAAATAAAAAAGACCGCTCAGCGAATCAAAAAGATATTAAAAAAAAAAATCGGAAAAATGAATAACTCTGTCGTGTTCAATCAGATGTGCTTGAATAATAACTTGCTGCCAAAATATACAAATATATATATATACTAGTAGTTTCACCCGGCTTTGCTTGGGCCCTATGTACTGTTCATAACTTTATGTGCATATGTATATATTAAAAAGTGTGAATATGTAATATGCCTTTCTACATAATAGTCTTCCGTAACTACCATAGAGAAAAGTTGGTAGAGACCGCAGACATAAATTTTTTTTTAACTTTGACCCCAATTTTGACCCCTTAACATGTATTGTTTTGGGCTCAAATAAAATTATGAAGTTATATTCATGTCCAAGTAACTTATAGCTAAAATTTTAATTGTTTAGACCCAAAACTGGCGGAGGAGTTTGGTAGAGTTCTCAAAGGTCAAATCCTGTAGCTTTGACCCCTTAACAGCAAATTTTCTGACCGAAAACTGATCAAAAACATTTTCCCAAATCTCAGTAACCCGTATCGGCATTCAGTATGTTATTGCTACACATCTTATGAAACGACTGACCAATTTCTATGATTTCAGCTTCAAATGAACAGCTACAGCAGGAATTGAAATACACCCTACTAAAGCCTGATTGTCACAGTGAATTTCAAAAATGCAACCTGGGCCTGAGGACACTTTAGAGGAATGATATGTAAATATTTTCTGTTTTAGACTTGGAAAAAATGCCACAGAAAAGAATAGAATGCTTCAGACTGCTTTTAGACTATCGTGCATGAATTGAGCATCAGCTTTTGAGCGGCATAAGAGATTCAAGGAAGGGAAGGAGTCTGTGAAGGATGATGAGAAGTGTGGGAGGATTAAGAAAGTCAAAACACAAGGATTGACTGGCCAAATAAAAAAATTTCATGGATAAGACTGTCGTGTGTCTTTTGAGACAATAAGTGAACAGTTTGATGTCAGTGTGCGAACTGTACACACAATTATTCACAAGGAACACTTTTCTTTTTATTTTCTTTTTAAAGTAAAAACGTTCCTATTCTTCTGATGAGTCAGTGCAGAAAATATTCAAAAGTGACATAATTATATAATTGTTTCTGCACTACAAAACAGGTGCTGTCAAAAAAGAGGACGTTTTTACATGTTGAAAGAAATAAATGATAAGATGAATAACATATTAGAATTTGAAATGTTGCTGTTTTATCATATATATATATATATATATATATATACATATATATATTTGTTTTTCTGTGAAAATATTCTTTATTCACTTATATTTCCTTTTTATATATACCAATCTTTATTTAAGAAGCTCAATGTAATTATAGAGTATATAATGAATAAATGCCAAAATTCTATATTTCAAATTTCATGATGTTGACCATCTTACAATTTATTCCTTTAATTCAGTTGACATTTACAATTCTTGACAGTATATGTTTCGTAGCACAAAATCATTCACTTAATTATAATATCAATTAGTGAATCTATTTTGCCCTCAACTCATCAGAAGAAATAGCAAGGATCAATCCATCAAAAGGAAATAAAATGCGTTTGGGCATGATAAAAAAATCCGAAAATTGGAAAAGAAGCTGCAAATACCTTATAGTTTGATTACATTATGCCATTTTGAACTTATATATATATATATATATATATATATATATATATATATATATATATATATATATATATATATATATATATATGATGGACTCTCCCGTCGATCTCGACGTATGAGGTTCGGACAACCCATATTTCTAAAACTCATACTTTTGCCTCTGATGACTTTTTAGTCCAGCAAGGGACTTGCAAACAAGGCCACAAATAGAACATGAATGTGGATTTAACGCTGCAGATATTGGTGCAGCTGCTAGTCATTTTGCTCTTACTCTGTTTTCTTTCAGTTGCCTTAAGCTTTCAGATTGAAACCTCTGGAGACCTTCAAAACACCTTGATCTCCATCCTTTTCGGTCATTCACCTCATCTTCAAGACTCTTGAATGGTATGTTCACTGCAGACAAGTTACTCTTCAACTTGTCTTTGTACCTAAGCCAAGGACGTCCGACAATTCTTTTACCACCCTCAAATTGATGGTACATCGCAATTTTTGGAATTCTGTCATCGGGCATCCTCAATACATGACCAGCCCACCGCAATTGCGATTGAATAAGGAATGATTCAATGCCAGATATTTTGCATTTTGTGAATAATTCGGCATTTGATACCTTGTCGTGGAGGCTAAGACCACATATGTAGCATAGACAGCTTTTGTGGAAAACGTCCAGCTGATTAATGTGATGTCTCTACGGGGTCCATGACTCAGATCCATAAAGAAGAATGGAAAGAACAACAACACGGTAGACAAGGATTTTTGTGTCTAGTCGAATACCCCTTTCGTTCCACAAGCGATGGCGAAGATTTCCAAAGGCAGAAGTGGCCTTAGCAATCCTGTTGACAATTTCATCATCAAGAGAACCGCCCTGGTTCACCTTGATACCAAGGTAAGGAAAGGACTTGACATAATTGATATCATGACTGTCGACTTTCAGCTTGCGCACAGGAAATCTATACTCTGGTGGATTTTGCTTTACGCCTTCAACTTGTTTTTGAGTAGGGTGTGGCTGATGCACTACCTCAGTCTTCCTTATGCTAATGATCACATTCAGCATGTTTTCTGGAATACCAAGCCTTCTTAAAACTTGCCAAAGAGCATCGGGATTCACAGTGTCGAAGGCCTTCGTCAGGTCAACAAACACCATATACAATTCCTGATTTTTCTCACAAACCTTTTCCGCCACCTGACGTAAGGAAAATATCATGTCAATAGTACCGCGACCCGACCGAAACCGACACTGGGACTCTGGATACACCTTATCAACGAGACGATTTCTGATTCGGTTTAGAATGAGCCTAGCCAGAATCTTTCCTGCAATTGCAAGCAGAGATATCCCCCAATGGTTGTCACAGACATTCTTGACTCCCTTATTTTTGTAGAGATGTTTGATGCAGGCATCTTTGTAGTCCTGTGGAACTCGGCCTGCTTTCCATATCTTTACAAAGAGAGCATGGAGTTTTTTTACCAGCACATGCTGGGGACTTGCCAGAAGCAATTTGTTTGATGGATTCCCATACCTCCTGATAAGCAGGTTCCAATGACAATTCTGGAATATCTGGATTCTGAGGAATAGAGGACACGACATCACCGTCAATGACAGATGAGGTGTTTAAGACAGTTTCAAAGTGCTCCTTCCAACGATTGAGAATATCTGATTTATCAGTCAGCAATGCCTCTCCATCGGCTGTGCTTAATGGGGAAGCACCACTTTTCTGAAGACCAAATACCTCTTTCAGACCATCATAGAAGGCTTTCGTGTTCTTGCTGTCAGCAGCTCCCTGCAGTGCAATTGCCTTATTGTACCACCATTGTTCTTTCATAGCTCAGAGAGCTCGTTGTACCTCACCTTTACACTTTTTGTAGGCCGTGTGCTTCACTGTTGAGTTTTTGTCCTCAATCCAACATTTGTGAGATGAGTGCATTTGGTTAATCAGTGCTTTAACTTCATTGTCACTTTCGTCAAACCAATCCTGGTGTTTTCTTTTCGGTATTCCAAGGACTTCTACTGCTACAGGTTGAGTTGCTTCTTGCAATGCTTTCCAAGAAGATTCAACATCATCAGTTACATCAACACCCTCAAGGTTTTCATCAAGCTTATTGGAGAGCTCAGTTCTCTTTTCCCTGGATTTAAGAGGCCGCACATCAATGCATTTGGGGACTGTTGATCTTGTAACTCTGTGCCTTCACACATGCAATGACAGTTTACTTCTGAGAAGGGCGTGATCCGAAAGATAGCAAGAAGTGTGGAAAGAACGAGTGATTTTGAAGTCACTCATGTGCTTCCGCTTTGTTATGACGAAGTCAATAAGATGCCAGTCCTTTGAACGAGGATGCATCCATGTCGTCTTCCGATGCACAGGTTGTTGGAATATGGTATTGGTAATACAGAGGTCAAACTCCCTACGGATTGTAAGAAGTCGTAAACCATTTGCATTTACCTTGCCTATGCCATGCTTACCAAGTACACCGGTCCACGACAGATGGTCACTACCAACACGAGCATTGAAATCACCAGCAAGAACGAGTTTATCATGGTGTCGAACTCTGGGGAGGACATCACAGAGAGTATTGTAGAAGTCATCCTTCTCTTGATCTGAACTGGCTAACGTTTGGGGCGTAACAACTAACTAGCGTCACCCTGGTGTTTCCTTCTAACTCTAGGGAAAGAGTTGCCACACGATCAGATATGCCTTTGGGCAAAGACGATAAGGACTTTGCATTCTTGGACTTAATGGCAAAACCAACACCTGATTGGCGGGGTTCATTTTCTGCCTTTCCTGACCAAAAGAAGTCATATCCACCCTTTTCCTCTCGAAGTTGAGAATTGCCAGGCAAGCGAGTTTCACATAAGACAGCAATGTAAACATCATACCTCTGTAACTCAAGAGAAACAAGGGCTGTCTTGCGCTCGGGTGCAGCATCATTATCCTGGAGGGTACGGACATTCCAACACCCTATTGAGAGATTCTTTGTTGAGGTTTTTTGTGCATTCTATTGTTCTGACTGCACAACTGGATAACCAGACAGCTGCAGCGGGCTGCCAAGTTAAGTGATGAGCAAGCAATTTTTTAGGGCTCCTTTTATCGCTCCCTCCCCGCGACAGGGAAAGCAGTGCTATCCCTAAATAGGGCTGCTTTGTCCCTGATGGAGGACATGAACAGCACAATTGCTCACAAGTTTGTGCTAGAACGGCCATCTACCATCAGCCGTCACTGTGCAGAGATCCGGCTGAGGACTTCCAGTAATATCCTTTACCTGTCCCCGTCGCTTTCACTCCATCGCCAGTGGACTTCTTGCAGGACAGTGTGAGGCTTTCATAATGAAATTACGATAAGCTGTCAGAAACCCACACAAATGACTTGATTTAAATGGTGAATATATATATATATATATATATATATATATATATATATATATATATATATATATATATATATATATATATAAATGCAACTTTGTCAGTGTGTGTGTGTCCGTTTGTTCATTATAGACTCAAAAATGGCCTGGCTGATTTTTTGAAACTCCACACAAAGGTACTTGCTGTGCCTGGCAGTGTTTTAAGCTAGGTTTTGCATCGAAATGTTTCCAACAAGTATCAGCAACTGATAATCGCTATGTATTATTGTACATATGCAAATGGAAATCATCGGCCATTTTTCCAGGTTGTTGCTTAGCAACCAGACCGACACTGATACCGTATTTCTGTTATGGAATTGTTCGTACTACTATTTCACACTTCACAGCGCACACTCAGATGCACACACGCACAGACGCACACACGACCATTACAGCTAGTTTTCTCTTTCTTTCTTTCTTTTTTTTTGTTTGACAACGTAACTTCTTAATGTTGATCCATTAATTGGAAAGACGTTTATTGATACAATTGGACAATTTACTTTCTTAAATCAAAAATCCACAGACGGTAATACCTCAATTAGAGTGTAAATAAAACTTAATATTTTGTTATATTTTAAAATAGTTCTTCCATTTTTTCCATTAACTTGACTTTGATTACCACTTTAAATAGCATTTTTTTTAATATACAAATACAAATCCATTAACTTACCAAAAATGATTTTTCTTTGTCAAACTAATCAAAACAAAACACTCCTCATAACGACAATAAAACCACATTGCTTATTACAATACTTATGCATTTACGAACATTTATTTAAAATTCTCTCTTTTCTCATTTAATCTTCTCATAAATTTCGATTGAGATTTTTTTTCGAAAATTTATATTTTTACATATTTATTTTATCTTACACTTCATAAGCATAAAAATGGCATAAATCAACCCCCCGACCAAGGTCGGGTAATACTGCTAGTATATATATATATATATATATATATATATATATATATATATATATATATATATATATATATATATATATATATATATATATAAACAGTGGATGGATGGATGGAAAGTGCAATTTTGAGGTTTATGATGATTTCACAATGGTTAAGTTTATCTTTATATCAACCTTCTCTGAGAATTGTAATCTTTCTTTAGCTCATGTTATACTTAAATGGCGACATATGATAGATATATTCATAACTGAAACACAAGGAATGTCAGTTAGTATAAATTTAGCAGGGAGACCCGACGTTGCCGAAATTGAATGATTGTTTCATCCTACAATATTTTTATTGTCTCCAAAATTGGTGAAATCGACCATTTTTCAATAAAATCAATTGATTGCTTGCTCTAGTTGGGGACACATTGTGGTGCACCATTAGGAAGTTTCACATATCTCCCCGGAATGACTTAGTCTACAACATATTATAATCTACGTTGCATAGTAGGGAACCTAGTTGATTTTATGAAATTATTTTTATACAATAGCTTGAAATTTAAAATGCAAAAGTCAAGTATCATGGCTCGATTGTGCTCTAAACAGAAACATTCATTTCAAAATTGACCCTGTCATATCAAAGAACCTACCGTTGATTTTATATGCCGGGCTTTTCTGTTTGTGCGTTAATAAAACTTCTCAAATGCACTTGCGATGTTAGGCTGTATAAGGTGTTGACATTAGTCAAAATCGCCTGTTCCTTCTTTAATCAGATTTTTACGATTATCTATCAAAGGCATTCCAATACAAAACCTATATAAAAATGCTGCCAGTTACATAAAGTACATTTGTGTGAAATTAAAAAAATCGGTCCAGCCGTTTCAGAATCTATAGGAAACGAAACGAACTCAGGCAAACACAATGTTTTTTTTTTATATAATAGATAGATAGATAGATAGATAGATAGATAGATATTTCAAACTTTTATTACTGCTTTGTACGGCTTCAAGTGCTCGCCATCTGCAAAGGAAGCAGAAAGTTTAATGAGGTATGATTTTTTCTTTAGTAGGGGGTGCGTGTCTATTTGTTTCTTTCATGTCTGTATAAGTGATTACTAAGGTCTGGTGTTCAATACTATTAAAAATTTCACAAATAAAAGGTGTACGAACTTCATATGCGCAAATTCATTAGCTGCATTTGTAGAAATCCGTAATTTACAGGGGGGCGGGGGACAGAACTCATTTTCCTCCCCACCTCTTTTTTTTCACACGCTTTTCTTTGTCCTTCCTAACATCTACATGGCCCGATTTAACCTTTTTTTCTTTTACTGACGTAAGCAACTCCCCCCAGCACCTTTGTTACTTAAAACAAAACTTAATCTCTACTTTCTTTACACCTAAATAGACCAATCTAAGTCAGGTGTTAAGGCCAGCAAGCTCTCTAACTTTGATGAAGCAAGCGAACAAAAAGGAAACATATAATAGATTGGGATGTACACATTTTAATTTCGACATTGAAAGTATTATTGGATATAAACCAAACGTTGGATTTTAACATACAAAAAACAAATCAAACAAATGTTACAAATCGGCATGATGCTTGCCAGAAAAATGAATCCGACTTGAATGGGTTAGGAAATATATTGCTTTGAAATGCGTTTCTTATTTACTGCTTTGGAGAATATCAACAACGTTAAATTATTCTTTCCATCTTTTTTTGAAAATAGAAAAAGCACAAACTTATCTGTGACCCTTTGGTCATAAATAATACCATTATTTATTCTATTTTGATTTCATTTGAAAATTTATAAACATAAACATATCTTTTAACAGATTCTTCTTGCATAACTAAAAACAATAAGTTTTATTATTATTATTATTATTATTATTATTATTATTATTATTATTATCATCATATAGAAATATATTTCTTATTATTCTTATTCTTATATAGAAGTAAAGATATATTATTTTGCCATTTAATTTACATATGTGTCTATGATTATGATTATGATGGCAACGATGAAAAAAGAGAGTAAGTAAATAATTTTATAGACATTAACAAATATTAGAGAGTTGTTGAATCAACATAGTCAGCGGAAGCAAGATAAATATACAGATAACTGAGGGGGTGATGAGTGATCTGCTCATTCAATTATAAATGACGGTTAATTAGAACATAACTCAATCATATAACCAAGGTATATTTTTGAATGTATTTTTTTGTGTCTTGGAGACACAAACGTTGATTAACCGACATTTGTGTATAATATTTTTTAATATTTCCTTTTGATGCAATACTGTCTAATTTATATTTATTATTTGTACAATGGCTGAAATCACTTGTTCTAAAAACTCTATAAAATTGTCTCTTAAAATTCAATGATATTAAAATCATGAGTCATTGGAAAAAAAAGTAAACTTTTGTTGATTTCGTTTAAATTATTTTTTATAACGAAAAATATTTCATCTTTTAATGATAAAAAGAAAATCATTAGAAACATCGACGATATGGATTTATTTAAAATCCAATAACTTCAAGCATACAATAGTTATTAAATACTTGCTAGAAGTTTTCATACCGGTGATCATCAGTGATTGCTCACAGTCAATAAAAAGTGTCATTCCCTGGATTCTGAGGGACAAGTTGTTCCAGATTTCTACCATTCTCCATCGTTTTTCAATATCTGTTGTAAAAGCATTTTGCATTATAGCAACATCAGTTTAACATTGTTTCTTGCTGATAACGAGCATTAGCTTTCTATGAAATTTGAGTGACTGTTGTTGTTGTTGTTGTTATTATTATTATTATTATTATTATTATTATTATTATTAATCTTCTTCTTCTTCTTCTTCTTCTTCTTATTATTATTATTATACTCATGTGGAGTTTTCTCATAAGTCATAAACCGCTAATGCACACTGAATTATAAACAGTGGTGTTTCCCTGGGATTCGACTGACAACAAGTCTCCTCAGATTTTCATCATTCTGCACCTCTTTCAATAACCTTTGCAACTTATTTTGCATTATCGTTACAGCCGTTTGTCATAATTTTTGTTAGAATTTTAATGACAATAAGACCCTCCCCTCTGCAATATTACAGCATTCTCACACCCCTCCAGTAAATATCGTATTGGTAATCTTCCTCCTCGCTCTTTCCATCCTCCTTGATCTTTCACGACAACTTTGTGTGGTATTATTATTATTATTATTATTATTATTATTATTATTATTATTATTATTATTATTAACAACTTGTTTCTACATAGGTTTATAAGATTGATGTTATGCTCAGTTCTAAAAGTGTGAGGCAACAAAGAAGTTGGTTCAACATGTACACAAAGACGATGTATGTCTTCACGCGTTTTTCGAAAAGACAATATCCAATGATGAACAATAGAATATTCATTCTTTGAACTTCTTATTTCATGTTCTTCTTGTCAGCTAAAACCAAATGGGAATGATACTGTTTGCGGTGAAATTCAAGAACTGGAATATCTAAAACGAAAAAAAAAAAAAAAAGAAAAATTTGCTCTGTCCAGAAGAAAACTCTGACATCTGTTCTTGAGCTTATGTTGAATTATTACATTTGAGCTTCAGCTCGCTTTAAAAACCTTTACTAAAATGGACGACGACACAGAAGAGGTAAGTGATCATTCATTTAAAATAATAACAAAATGAGATTTTATTGCACTGAGCAGAAATGATACGACCTGAATCGACATTGCATAAATGGAGACCGTTATCAGTTTCATTTTTAAATCATGAAAACAATTGCTTGTTATTTGTTTATTTATTTAGTTAGTTATTTGAGGACTGTTATCCTCATCTTCGTAGTTGTTGTTTCATGGCGTTTAGATCAACTATTACTTAGGCCTTTGTCAGGTGGTTAATCGCGACGGGATAGGAATGCTGAATCTCTTAACTGTATCCTCAGTAATTACTGCCTTCCATAGTTGTCGTCTCACCATGTTTTTGACCAACTAATTCATTTTACAATACGCCATTGATAATCCTTCTATTCATTTTTCCATATGTTACCGATTTTTCTTAATACTCC
The DNA here is from genome assembly GCF_053919585.1 of Euprymna scolopes. Taxonomy (NCBI): domain Eukaryota; kingdom Metazoa; phylum Mollusca; class Cephalopoda; order Sepiida; family Sepiolidae; genus Euprymna; species Euprymna scolopes. Next base: position 44,513,151 of record NC_136503.1, read on the forward strand.
TCTTTTATAGATATTCCTTCTCTCATACACTACAGATAACAGTCCGCAAATAAATAAATAAATAAATACCTCATCTCAAAGGATTCCAATAATAAAATAATAGTTGTTTGTTATTTTGAAACAACTTGTATAAACATTTTCTAAATTAATCATTTGTGAGTTAAAAATAATAAGAGCTTAAGTGTTAACAGAGATCAGAAAATTTTGTGATACTCTCTTTTGTGATACTCCCTTTCTGTATGCCACTGATAATTTTTCACAATATTTTCTCTTACGCCACTGATAATCCCTCTCAATACTCCTTCTCCCGTAAGCCACTGCTAATCCTTCTCGATACTCTCTCTCCCATATACAACTGATAATCGCTATAGATACTCCCTATCCTGTATTCCATTGGTAATCCCTCTTGATATTCATTCTAATTTACACCACTGATAATCCCTTTCATACTCCTGTACACCACTGAAAATCTCTCAATATTCACTTTCTAACACACCACTTTCCCATCTGCCACTGATTTATCTCCCTCAATATTCCCACTCCTTTATGTATACCACAGGTAATCCCTACTAATACTCTCTCTCCCGTCTCTCATTGATAATCACTGTCAAACTCTCTCTCATACACAACTAATAACCCTTCTTGATAATCTCTCTCTCTCTCCCATATGCCAATGATAATCATTATCGATACTCTCTCCCATACTCTACTGATGATCACTCTAGATACTCTTTCCCCCATACTTTTCTGATAATTCCTCCTGATACTCCCTCTTCTATATGCAACTGATAATCCATATTGCTACACTCTCTTTAATACACCATTGATAATCACTCACAATATTCCTGTACGCCACTGATAATTCTTTCAATACTAACTTTCCTATGCATTATTGATAAGCCTTTTTGATATTCTCTCTCTGATATGCCACTGATAATCCTTCTTGATACTCCTTTTCTCACATGGCATTAATAATCCTCTCAATACTGTCTCTGTATATACTCCCTTTTTCATACAGTACTGACAATTCCTCACAATACTCTCTTTTCCATACACTACGGATACTCATTCTCTATTTCTTCTCCCATACACCACTGATAATCCCTATTCATATTACCTCTCCCATACATCATTCATTATTTCTCTTGATATTCACTCTACAATGCACCATTGATAATCCTTCTTGATATTCACTCTCCCATATGTCACCGATCTCTTTCAATACTCCCTCTCTATACATACTCCTTCTCTTATATACTACTAACAATTCCTCTCATACTTCATCCCACCATACACCATTGATAATCCCTCTGAGTACTTCTTTTCTTGTATGCCACTAATAACTCTTCACAATACTCCCTCTTCTATACACCAATAATAATCTCTCGATACTCTTTCTTTTGCATTCTATTAATAATCTTCATCGATACTTGCTCTCGAATAAATCACTAATAATCCCTCTTGATACTCTTTCCTTATAATCTCTCTCGCACGTCACTAATAATTCTTCTCGATATTTTGTCTCTAGTATACCACTGATTATTCCTTTCGATACTCTCTCTTCTCTACAGCATTGATAATCCTTCTAATTTTTCTCAAATGTATGTATTTTAATTATTTTATGCTATTCCATTCAAGTTTATAAGTAAGGACATTTTCCTAAAGATTCTATTATTAGGTTGGTGCAAAAATATTGTTTTAATATATATAGATGAACGCCAAAAACGACATTATTTTTGCACCCACCTAATAACGTAGGCAATTAAAACGTTAAATAAAAGAAATATGTATATTTTAACCATTTATTCAATTATTTAAAACTGTGACCTATTTTAAGATGGCGGTTTGACAGTGACGTAATATTGGGAATTAGATAAACATCAACATTTTAAAACTGAAGTTAATGAATTCAATCTTTTGCTAATTTAATTTTAAGTGAATTTGACTAATAATAGCATAATTTTATTTCCATATTTAGAATTTTTATTTAATTTCTAGTAAATTATCATTATTATTTTTAATTTTTAAAATTTTTATGCGAATTAGTCCACCGGGCAAATTACTCCCTGTAATATATACAAGGTACGTCCAAGGATGGAGTACTGCTGCAACATCTGGGCAGGAGTTGCTAGAAAGACCTTATCCTGCCTTGATAGAGTTCAAAATAGACTTTTTAGCCTAGTGGGGGATGCCCTTTTCTCTTCCCTGATGCCCCTTTCTCTTCCCTGCAACCTCTTTCTCACAGAAGAGACGTTGTGAGCCTGTCTCTGCTTTATCGTTATTTTCATGTCAAGTGTTCATCTGAGCTTCAATTTATGATCCCTCCTCCTCGCCAAACTTTCACAAAATACACCCGTCTAGTTGAAATCACTGCCAATAATTTCACCCACTCATTATCTGTGCCTAAACCTAAACTTAGATTCCACGAACGAAACTTCTTTCTTAGAACTGCACGCCTGTGGAACTCCCTTCCGTTTGCCTGTTTTCCAGCTAGCTACAATTTAGTAGTCTTCAAGTCCAACATAGACAAATTCTTGATGAACCTTCCCCTTAAGTAATCCAATTTACCAAATTTCCACTACTAACGATTACTATGATATTATCTCATTGACTACTGTACACTCAATAACTCTTATCACTGAGTGGCCTCCGGGCCTTGACAAGTGGTGACTCCTATGTAATATATATATATATATATATATATATATATATATATATATATATATATATAATCAATACAGGATTGATTCTATAATAATACATATGAAATCTGCATAAATTAAAATATCATATTTAAGTATATTGTACGACCAAGCAACACTGCGCAGCCAGCTAGTAAATAATAAATAATAATTTCTAGTAAAAAAAAAAAAAATGTAAATACCGTTGTACAAAGAAAAGAAAATGGTGGTTTTCTTTTGGTAGCGTATTTCAAATAACATGTATTGTTTATGTGCAGAATAAAAAAAAAAATGATTTACAAATAATTTTATTGTATCTAAAATTAAATTTTAAAAGAAATTAAATTTATTTTAACTAACAGTTCAGACCGGCTTTGCTCAGACCCTATGTACTGTTCATAACTTGCCCTACGTGTGAATACACTTTATATGAGATTTCAAATGTTTAAAGCAAAAATTGTCTGAGTAATTTCATAAAGACCGCAGAGGTAATTTTTAAAAAGTTTGTCCCCAATTTTGACCCTTTAACATTTATTATTTTGGTTTAAAATCAAAATAAAAGGTTTTACTCATGTCCAAGTTCTCTAAAGTTTCAAGCCTTAGACCCCAAATTGGCAGAGGAATTTGGTAGAATCTACAAAGGTCAACTCTTTCAACTTTGACCTTTTGTCAGCCAAATTTTCACCCCAAAACTGATTTAAATGCTTGCCGCATGTCTGAATACCCGTTATGTATAAATTTCAAATGTTTAGACCCAAAATTGGCTGAGTAGTTTGCTAGACACCGCAAAGGTCAAATCTTTTGAACTTTGACCACTTGGCAGCTCAAATTTTCGACCCAAACCGATTAAACAGCTTGCCCTATCTCGGAATGCTCTTTATGTAAAATTTCAAATGTTTAGACCAGAAATGAGTAATTTGGTAGAGGTAAAATTTTTAAAAACTTTTACTCCAATTTTGACCCACTTAACATTTATTTCTTTTGGCTCAAATCCAATTAAAAAGTTTGATCGATGTCCAAGCAACCTACATTTAAAATTTCAAGTGTTCAGACCCAAAACTGGAGAAGTTTGGTAAAGTTTTCAAAGGTCAAATCTCTTTGATCTATTGACAGCCAAATTTATGGCCGAAAACAAGTTAAAAAGATTTTTCCAAATCTCAATACCCCTTACGTCAAATCTCGAGTCTCTAGACGGAAAATTTACAGAGTTATTTGATAGGGAAATGCACACACACGCACACACGCGCACACACACACACACACACACACACACACACACACACACACACACACACACATATTTTCACCTTCAAAGATATATAGATTATATTTTAAAAATGTATAGTTGCAATTTTGGAAATATGTTCACTCTTCTTTTCTCACGGAAGGGCAATGTACTTTGTATTCTATTTATTTTTTACTAGGAGGGAGTCACCACTCATCAAGGTCCAAAAGCAACTCAAGTACAAGGGTTCCTGAGTGTCAGGTGGCCGGAAAGACAACACCATGATGATCGGTTGTGATGGAACTTGGGTAGTGTTTGATTATTTAACGGCTCAACATGAACTTGTTTATATTACACTTGAAAACAGCCATGTTGTAGTCAGCTTGGAAGCAGCTCCATAGTAATGTGTTCCATAGATGTGTGGTTCTAGGAAATAAACTTTGCTCATGGAATTTTCAATAGGTTTAAAGAGCAAATAGAGAATTAGGAAAATTGTTGACAATTGTTGGAGTTAGACGAGTATCTGCTGTGAATGTTCTCTAGTTACTGGTCACACAAATCTGCCGAATGAATGAACAGCATTTTCTTCTCTCCTTTGTCAGAAATATCGCCCATGGTAGATGAGGGCTGAGGGACAAGGTAGGAGAAGCGAGTGTTACAGAGCTGGCGAAAATTAATCCACAATACATTTTCTACTCTCCATTAGTTTTTTTTTAATACCAAGATTAAGATAAAAAATGAGTATTGTATATATAATATAATATAATATAATATAATATAATATATATAATATATATAATATAATATAATATAATATATATAATATAATATAATATAATATAATATAATATAATATATATAATATAATATAATATAATATAATATAATATAATATAATATATATAATATAATATAATATAATATATATAATATAATATAATATATATAATATAATATAATATAATATAATATAATATATATAATATAATATAATATAATATATATAATATAATATAATATAATATAATATAATATAATATATATAATATAATATAATATAATATAATATAAGTTTTCCTGGAAAATTTTGTGGAATAATTGAAGATAATTTCCTTTTGCGTAATTCGCCAAAGAAGGAAATATATGCAGATAGATTGGGAGGGGTTCTTTTACTGCAAGAATTTTGATCACAGTCGCGTGTGTGTGGTGGGGATGGGGGTGGTGTAAATACGAAATCTAAATTCCGGTTTGCCCTGTCTGAAGCAAGATAAGGTTCATCTTTTCCAGTGCCAATATTCCCCTATTTGCAAACAGTCGATTCTATCCATTAATTTTAGGCACGGTGGCTAGCTAGATTTAATAGAAGTGACATGGAAATAGTTTCCAAGGCAGATTAAATCCAGAAGGACCAGCCAAAGAAATGTTGTGGATAAAACACTGTTTTCATGGGGAATATTTTGGTTGAAACAAAACAGAGGAAAAGAGATTCAATAAGAGGAAGACGCATTTAAAAGTTAGAACAATAAATAAAGAAATAACTAAATAAAACCACAGAAAGGAGAAATAAAATGGAGTTGTAGCTAGATCAGTGTCTGCATATACATGATAAGTTGGGGCTGATATGAAATTTGCATTCTAAATGTCTATGTGTATTCAGGATAAAGTGCTGTTTTATTTTTAAAATATAATTTTTACACGGATTGTTGCAATGAAATGAATGGCTCTCGTCTTGGAGAAGCTCCATATCTTGACAAGCTTCTGGCACTGACCTTCAATCCTGATCTGAAATGGAACACATACATCAAATCTGTTGCCAAAATTGCAGGAAAAATAGTTGGATCACTCTACCGCTCCATTAGGTATCTCACTGCCGATACAATCCTCTATCTGTATAAAAGCCAGGTATGCCCTAAAATAGAGTACTGTTGCTACATCTGGGCAGGAGATTCATGGCACGCCTTATCCTGCCTTGATAAAGTTCAAAACCAGCTTTGAAACCTAGCAGGTGATGCCCTTTTCTCTTCCCTGCAGCCTCTTTTCCACAGAAGAGACGCTGCAAACTTGTCTCTGCTCTATCACTAATTTTATGGCAAGTGCTCGACTAAACTCCAATCTATGCCCCCCCCCTTGCCAAATTTTCACAAAAAACACTCAATTAGCTTCAACCACTATATATTATTTTCCCCACTCTCTATCTGTGCCTAAATCTAAATGCAGATTCCATGAACTAAGCTTCTTTCCCAGAACTGTCAACCTTTGGAACACTGTTCTGCTGGCCTGCTTCCTGATTGGATACAAACATAATAGCCTTCAAATCCAATGTAAACAAGTTTGGCACTTTTTGAAAAGTAAAGGATAAAGCGTCATATCTTGGTCAATAATTGATATAAAAATATATATAATAAAGATATTAAAAATACATCTTTTGCTGAATGCAGAAGCTTCAATCATAGCTTTTTGGCTGGAACCAAGAGCATGTGACTTTTATTGCTTGAACAGTTTGATCCTGGTAATCAACACGTTCTTGGTGTTGCAGATTGTTTGTTTGTTGAGCCTCATTCATAATGCTGATCATTTTGTTGGTATTCTCTTAGAAATTATAAAGGATATCCGGTACATACAGGATGGACCACATGAAGGTTGCAACGGTCCTAAATGAAAGTATTTCTGTGGAATAAACAGGGTTCAAACTTTACACACCCAAGTTGTCAGCCTACATCGTTAACCACTAAGCCACTATCATCTCCCTGATGTTGAAGATTATGTGGTTGGTGTCTTTCTCAACTGACATAATAGTCCAGGCAATCAAGCGAGTTGAGGAGGAGTAGATGTTGAAACTGTTGATGTTGTGGAAATTCTCAGAAAGCCATTTCTATATTTTATTGGAATGTGACACAGAGCTGAATTCTCTTACGACATATATGTCCTTCTTATAGCAACTCTTTCCACTCAGTGCTTGACAACCGTAGACAGCTACTCAATATAACCATCTGAATTGAGTGTCTTTTTGAAGATGAAGGGTGGCATCACATGGCTTTTACTGGAAACCCATTCAAAGACCATCACAGTTCATGATGCATATGGCTTCATGCAGACTGTATGCACTTGGTTCGTTTTTGGTGTCTTCGTGTGACAAGACTCAGGTGTGGTAATGCAGACCTTGGTGAGAGAGATGGGGATCGATGTCATGATTATGAAGAAAATGCTGAATATGGATCTTCACTACTCCTCATACAAGATTTGCAAGTATCACCACAAGAGAATCGCCTGATGAAAGCAAAGAAACTGTGTCTTTCTAAACTGTGCTTCACACATCATACAATCAGATGAGGTGAAAGGGGGCCAAATTTTGGGACAGATGAAGTTCTGAAAGTTCTCAGACAGTCAGGGTTTTCCTGAAAGTGTGACACAGAGCTGAGTTCTGTTGTCACACATGTAATTTTCTCCGCAACCATTCTCTTCACCTAGCATTTGACAACAGTAGACAGCAACTCATTAGCGCCATCTGAATTGAGCCTGAGTCTCTTCTCAAAGAAACACATCCGAATACGATCAGTTTGAGGAAACTTAATGTCCATGATGTGTGAACTGCAGGCAAATCAGCTGTTGTTCTGTTTGTTGAATAACTGGTTCTGAAAAGAATCAAAGCATCCCCTGCTCAATTCGGTGTTTGACTTTCTGGAGGAGTGACATAATAAATATGAATACATCTGGGTTCCTCCTCACAAGAATACAGACAGGCATAGCAGCCTGGGAGAGACGTTGGAAGATACACCGAAAGCCTAAAGCTTAAGCCTATTACCATCTACGGCTACAAAGAACTGTTCATTAAGATAAAAAGTTGAATTCCTTGATTATTGTATTTACATTACTCGATTACAGATACTTCAAACAAATATTTCCCTTTCTGTGACACATCAAGCAGTTTCTTTGCTTTCATCAGGCGATTCTCTTGTGGTGATTCTTGCAAATCTTGCATGAGGAGTAGTGAAGATCCATATTCAGCATTTTCTTCATAATCATGACATCGATCCCCATCTCTCTCACCAAGGTCTGCATTACCACACCTGGGTCTTGTCATACCTTTTTGCACCTACTCAATGAATTCCATTGTGTAGAGACAGTCACAACATCTGCTATGATCCTTTCTAGTAGCTACTTCTTCCATATCTTTGTCACAATTCTCCAGCTCACATGTCACGGCTACCATGGTATACAAGGAGCACTATGTTGCAGATCACTGAAGTTAAGCAATGTAAAGCCTGGCCAGTACCAGGTGGAGGACCATCTAGGAAGGCGAGGCACTGTATGTACCAAGAGATAAAATACCAGGTTGGGAAAGGCGCAGTCTACTCTTCTCTCGAGGGTAGATGGGCTTCTCTTAAGCCATGGTAGGCAACCCGTCTAGTGAGGGCATCAAAATAAAAAATACCTTTGATAGCCCTGACAAAGCATCAAGCATTCAGCTATGGACAAGATTTGAATTACACTATAAACTCGTGTAGTGAGTTCAATCTCGGCTGCGGCTGCATGTTGTGTTAAGTTGCATTGATGTTGCAGCTAATATGTACTTTCATACATAATAGTTATGACGTTTTTAATCTGGCACCAAACATTACAATATAAGTCGCTTAAGGATTAATAAGGATTAGTCACTACAATATCGCATTTTTGTCATAAACTACTGAGCCGATCTTGCTGAAATTTTGTAATCACCTTTGCTATGATAAGGTGTAGCAAACTAAGTATTATGGTATTTGTTCGATGTACAGTTAGGGATTAATAGGGATTAAGATTTAATGCTAAAAATTAGCACAAATTTAACCATATTCAACCATTAATTTGACATAAAGCACTCATTTTTAGTCAACAGTTCCTAACCTTTGCCTGTTTTAAACTTCTGCTTTTCTATATAAATAAAACAGTAGATATATGTATGTGTGTGTGTCTGTGCGAAAATATTTAACCGATAAATTTTTAAACTACTGGTCACATCAAACTGAAATTAACAGGGAATGCACAGAGGATAGTTTATAAGGAAAAATATCAAGTAAATAGTTCATAACAAGTAAAATCTTTGTTTGGATGGATGGATAATGTGTACAGAAATATGTCAGCAAGTTGAAATGCAATATGTTCATTTCAACTTGCTAGTATATTCCTATTATTTCTGTGCATACGCAAATTCATTCAAAGCTTGAAATGGTTTAATTTTAAATCTTTCTTATCTATCAGTTGATAGCTCAAACGGTAGGGAACATAGCTGGAGCACTTAATGTTTTGGTTTCAATTCTAGATGATGACACCCAAGTCATTTTATTTATCTTTTAAAATCAGTACTATACATTAGGTACAATATAATATTCAATAGATGTAAGATTTTATCTGTTGCATGTATATCTCATTACGTGTGTCTTTTTATCTGTATCTATGTCCATAATTGTGATACATCTAGTGTCTACATATGGCTGTGCTTATAATGTCTTATGTGTATATGACCAAACGTTGATATACCTTTTTTCTGCCTCTTGGCTTTATCGCTTGTAGCTGCAAAAGAAACTGCATGCACAAAATAGAAAGTCAAAGGCTTCTTTGAATTAATGGTTGGTTTATTTCTTTCTCAGTCTTGGCGGTTCAACATTCTTTCTTATTGAGCATTCTTAACTCTTTTTTGCGTTTCTTTCTCAGATGTATCTTTGCACTAATCTCGACATGTCTGCTCCATCCCAAATCGGAAACCAGACTCACTTGCATGAAAGAGAAAAGATATCTTCCTCTCTTTCTTTCATGCTCTCTCTCTTTCTCTTTCTTTCTTTCTTTGTTTCTTTTAAACGTTCTCTTTTACACACACCTGAATGACCTATTTCAGGCTGTTATCATCGACCTCCAGCTCCAGAGTTTGACATACCCTTGAACTCTTCTTGCACTAACCAATCTGCACAGCAAAATCATCATTTTCAACATGTCAATGCAACCCAGGATAGATTACATATCATTAAAAATTAGCTCTGTAATAATAAATACAAAATCTGCATGAATTAAAATATATTTAAGCGTCTTTCACGACCAGGCAAGGCGCCCCTTGCCAATCTGTAATATTAACAATTGTTAAAAAATCATAATATTTGTCATTAATATTTATTCCTATAACTAGCGATGGGGTACCCGGCGTTGCCCGGGTGTTTGGAGGTGTGTGTGTGGGGGGGGGGGGAAGGGGTAAAAAAAAAAAGTAAGCATGAGGATCGAACCCGAACCCTTGAGGCAAAGTTGTAAATTAAAGTGTGAAAAAAAAAACGTGCGACGTTAATCATTGCCCCACCGCAAGATGCTAATGGAAACACGTTTGAATTTATTTAATTACTTGGATTTAGCAGGTGCCCATTTTAATGAGTTAATGAGGTCAAGTTTGACTGCGGGATTTCATTTACTGCTGAACGCTTCCCCCCCCCCCCCCAAAGATGTTATAGGAAAAAGACTAACCCACATGCGGCAAGCGACAAATATTGAATATTTATCTTCCGGAAATCGAGCAAATTAAATAGACAGGCGAGCTTCGTTGTTAACTGTGAGATATTATGATTTATATGTGATATAAAAAGTTTTAAAAAGTTGTGAAGCGAGCGACCGCTTCTCTGAAAAAAGCCTTTTGTTGACATACAGAAAAAGCGAACACACATACATACATGTATACATTTTCGCTTTTATTTATATAGATTCTCTTAATTTGTCTTTCTGTTTTTCTCTTTCAGCTGCAACATTCATTGTCGCCATTTGATAAGGCCAAACAATATATTGATATCGGCAACCCTGGCTACTATTCACCTTCGATTCAGAGTTTGGCTATTCTAGACTGGCAAGCCAGCCGTACATCCCCTTATGACATGTGGCGTTGGGGTCAGTCCATCCAACCAACCCTTACACGTGGCGCTATTGGTCGGAATTCTTATACTTTTCATAAACAGATGAACAACCGCAAGAAAAACAAATCCTTTTTCAAGTTGGCCTGTACCGTGTTTTGTCTCTTTATGCTTCTCGCTTCCATCACAGCTGTTATCATCGTTTGCACATATTTTTACAGAACGACTGGTAAGGTCTTCAATATTTCTATTTTTATTTTTATTTTTCCACATATGAAAGGCCTTCCATAAGTAATGCTCCTGACACATTTCCAGTTGTTTGATCTGAAGCTGAAATTTTGCATGTGCAATGATTTATATCTCTATTGGTTATGTGGTGCATTACAGCTCTGAACTGATCGTGGTGTTTTAACTGAGTTAGGTGTGAAATGAAGCCTGTTGAGTGTTGAGCAGTGATCAAGTTCTTGCATTTGAAAGGATCCGTACCGCAGGAAACTTTTGATGAAATAGAAAAAAACATATGGTAATGATGTTCCATCATATGACCTTGTAAAACACTGGCATCGTGAATTTAAACATGGCCAGAAATCTGTGTAAGCAGCTCTCAGACCTAGTCCCCCCTCTTTTGCCATTAATGAGGCATCTGTCAGTCAAGTTGAAGTTGCCATTTTTGAAGATAAATGTGTGGCTGTTTCCCAAATAACTCAAGAGGTCAAGATTAAAACAGAGTCAATGGAAACTATAATTCATGGCCATTTGCATAAGCATACGGTATCTTCCAGATGGATTCCCAGGTTGTTGACACCTTTCCAAAAGCGAGAATGCGGATGAATTTAGAGATGTGGAGAGGATGAATTTGGAGATGTGTCAAATTTTTTCAAAAGACTGATTACTAGGGCTGGGACAACAGCATATTCTTTTCATTGTTTTGACTCTCGAGTGTGTATTTGTTAATATCTTATATGCTTTTATATAGAGTGATGTGGTTTGCGATTGATCAACTGTGTCTAACTGTGTCGGATATATATGCGAGAGTCAAAACAATGAAAAGAATATGCTGTTGTCATAGCCCTACTGATTACAGAGGATGAAACCTGGGTCTATCAATATGATTCAGAGACCAAAGCCCAGTCAAAGCAGTGGAAACACTTGGACTCACCATTTCCAAAAGAAACAAGAGTGCATCCCTCTGTTGGCAAGTTTATACTCATATCTGGGACCAGGATAGAATAATGATGACAAATTTCTTGGAAAAAGGGTAGAACAATTACAGGAGCCTATTATGCTTCACTTAATTGTGAGAAGCTATCAAAATCAAGAGGCAGGGTAGCATCAACTAAGATATTCTTTTCCTGCATGACAACGCTCCAATCCACAATGTGCATGTCACCGGATCAGAAGCATGAGTGTGTGGCTATGAAATCGTCCCCCCCCATCCTCCTACTCTTCTGACCTTGAATTCTCTGACTTTCACATCTTCCTAGCCATAAAGTTGTTTTTGAAAGGAAAGCGTTTCCAGATGATGCAGCCTCGATTTCGGAAATCATGTCATGGTTTGAAAACCAACCTTGGATGTTCTACAAAAAAGGTTTCCAGAGCCACATTAAATAATGGGAGAAATGCATAACTCTGAGTGCTTCTTATGTAGAAAACGACTGATAACTTTACCAAGTTTCATTGCTCTATTATTATGAGAAGTTGGTCAGGGGCAATACTTATTGAATGCCCTTCATACTTTTTTTTTTTTTTTTTTAGGTCTTAGACATTTGTATTTTTCTTTTCATTTCTATTTTCATTAAAACAAAATCGTGCTATTGATGGTGTTAGATTATTGGATCTTTATTTAGAACTAGAGGAATAATTAAACATATTTCAGCAACATATGTATTTTTCAGAGATATTTATAATTAATTATAAATATTAAAGTGCTTTACAAATATTACATGTAATGTCTGTTTGGCAACCGTGAAAATCCAGAGTGGAAGGATACAATCAGTTTCATCTTTCATAATTATTAAATATATTACTATTTTCGACAATTTTTTACAATTAAGTAAATAATATTGTCTTTGCTTAAAAGGACATATTTAAAGAATCGATCTGTTGCCTTGTCTCTTTTTGTGTAAGCACCTTCTTTCGTGTTTTTTATAATAATTTTGCTTGCAATTGTTGCATGCAGTTTTAAATGCGGCTTTAGTTTCAGTACCTGTATTTCATTGAAAGCAATTGAAGAAGTGATTTCTGTGAGTAATAGCAGCAGAACATTCAGAGGTGTACTGGTTGTTTGGTCTCTGTTGGAATTTTTTGGAGGGAATATCAAGATTAGTAATTAACCAATCAGATATGTCTTAGACAAGACAGTTCATTTGCTAAAATTTTAAATTTGAAACAAAGCCCCCACCTCAAACACACTGTGCCTAAAAAAAAATTAGTGAGTATCTCTTCCACTTCCAAAATTTCTTTTGTTATAGAATTCAATTCCACTATAATGCATTTCTGTATATTCATACATATCAGCAATTTTATTCTTTTTTAAAAAATTATATATTGAAATTGAAACACACACTGCAGTCAAGTAAATAAGTCAAATTTGCAAATTTTTATATCCGGGTTAAAGGCTTAGCATTTTGAGTGAAATGAATCTTTATTATCCTTTCAGCTAAATTTATTTCTAGGGATTATTGATTTTCGGTTTCCTCAATTTCATGGCCAACTCCGGGACCCAAGTCTGCTAGTATATAATATGAATTTATTATTTAATTTTTCCTTTAAAAGCAAGTTGAATCTAGGGAACTGGCACTCTGCAGTGTCTGTTTGAAATATTACACAATAAGAAATAGTACCAAAACTATGAACATCATATTACTACACTGATTTAATTCATTTTCTTTGTTCTTTATCATCTATCTATCTATCTATCTATCTATCTTCTATAAAGTTAAGGTTTTTCTCCCTCTGACACTAATATATAAAGGCCTATATTTCTATTTAAAACTTATTAAAACAATTTTAATATAATCAGTCATGAATACGCGAACGACTATATGAAGGTTAACTAGTTTGTATATTCCTTTAAAAAACAAGCATTAATTAATTATTTATTCATTTTTTTATGGTTTCCTATTAGATGATGAATTTAATTTCACTGACTTTTATTTATGCATAGTTTCTACAGTCTGCATTATTGCGTAGTATTTAGGAGAAAAACGTTCTAGCACACTGAAATATATAAAAAGTATATATAAAAATATATAAAAGTGACTTTGTTCATGTGTATGCAAAAAGTCTTTACCAAACACCTCTCTGAATATTTCGTCTACAATGTTGAAATTTGATATATATAGGGTATTTGGACCTGTAGTACACTTTTGATTTGGTTTTTAGCCGGTAAAACAGCTGCTAAGGAGTGAGAATTGAAGAAAAAACATTGACCTTGACCTGGCATAAATTGACTATATTTGTTTTTTCCTGCACATGCGCTAATTAAAAGTTATAGGTTTAAACAACATTATTTTTTGCAGTTTTTGTATATGTATGGATTTAGGTCACACTCTAACGGATATAGATTGGAAAGTTATATGGTTTGATTTCTATTCCAGTTGATGGTCCCTAAGTTTATTTTTATTTTTTTTTTTACTTTTGAAATCTCTATTATATATTAGGTATAATATAATAATCGATGGAGAATTGGCCCTGTAACAATAATTACGAAATCTGCATGAATAAAAATTTAATATTTAAACATATTTTACCACCGGGCAACGCCGAGCAGCTTGCTAGTGACATATAACATTTATATATTTCATTTCTTTTTCAGAATCGAAGTTTACACAAATTAATGACAGAAAAAGTGAGTATTTATATCATTATTGAATTAATAACGTTAATAAAATATAACATGATGTTTTGTTTTTTTTAATTTTTATTTAGGGTTCTGTCAATTTATTCTTTGTGTAGTGATTGAACGAATATAATTGATTTTTCAAATGTCGACAGATAAACATTTTTAATTAATAATTCAAAGAAATAAGTCCTTCACGTCTTTAGTTGTTAGCATCATCATTTGTTTAGAAATTTTCCCATAACCTGGTATTGAATGTGCACCCTTAAAATTAACATCGGTTGATAGTTATACATACTATGTTGGTTGCAAGAAAGTGATGAATGACACTAATGCATTGCTGATAAAGCAAAGAAAAAGTGGCACGATTTTGGTTAATATAATAAACATCCGACACTTATACAGGTAGAGGATTGCGTCAGGAGTAAGATACTTTCTGGAAGGGTAAAATCATACAACCATTTTTCCAGCAACCTAAGCAAAAGATTTGATGTAAAACTTCAAATTGAGGTCTGGAAGCTTATCAAAGCAGGGCTTCCTCAAGACAAGAGCTATTAATTTCAATCGGGGCAAAGTGAGGATTCGAGCGTTAACGATGAAAGGAGAGAAACTTGGTTTTAAATTTTAAATGTACTGAAAGTAATCAACTACCTTTTTCCCCCATTGCATAACATGTGTCAGGTTGGAAGAGTGAAAAATAAAGAGATCTTGATCATTAATGCTCTTCAAAGTGTGCCATAGTTTATTGTGTCATCTGTGTAAATATAAACAAATGAACATAGGCATGCCGGAAGTGATATGATATGCTTGAAATTTCTACCAATCAACTATTTTTCTCTAGTAATCATGTCATAAAATCTGCTGGAGAAAAAGGATTTGTTGGTTGAAAAGATATGTCCAGATATTCTAAAGTTAGCTATCTTAGGAACCAAACACTTGTGTCAACCCCTATCAAATGCTTTTGATATGTCAAGAGCTATTGCTCTAGAAACGAAACCTCTATCAAGAGATTCACTTATCGTGTGTGATATTACAGTCAGCACATCAGCAATAATCTTTCAGGACTTATATTGTTTAAGTAGATTTAAGTAGATTTTTTTTCCTTGGATGGTCGATAACTTGTTGATTTATCACAAATTCAAACAACTTACTCATGTGTACAGGAAATTGATTGGCCAGTACTGAGATGCAGAAAACTGATCTCCAGTAGTTTTAAATACTTGTTACTCTGACAAGGTTTTCCTAGATGTTGGGGAAGCATTTCTCCTTTAAGCAACGATTGAACAGCTTTGTAAGAATAGGAGCTAGTTCCGGTTGAAACTTCTAAAGCACTATGATTGGAATGTTGCTGACAAGAAAATATTGATGTTAAATAAATAAATAAATATTCGGATTACTATATGCATGTGCATATATATAAATCCTTCATTTTCTTCCTTCGCTATAACATAACTTTTACATACAGTTTATATTAATTGTTGGTGTGGTTCTTGGCATATCCAAAGACAATATTGTTCAAAATGGCCTCACCTAGGCCAGGGACCACATCACAGCTCTCTAATCTTTCTTTCTATAGGTAACAAACATCGCACAAACACACACATAGACAGACATTCAGTTTTATATATAGATAGATATAGATAATTATTAAATATTGTAAAAATACGTTTTCTTAATGGAAAACATTGCTTGTTATTTTGTGAAAATTTTCTACATTTCTCTTTTGTAGAAATTCTGTGTAAAATAATTATTTGTGCTTTCATTAAATTAACTTTATTAAATAAACACAAATATATATTCTAGGAGAAGAAACTTTCAAATATATTTGGATTTTTAGTGGCTTTAGTGTCTTTGTGAGATTTCTGATATAACATCACGCTAAAAACGTTCCTTTCAACTGCTAACGTGCTGAAAATGATTTTGTGCCAATCACAATAAAAATGGACAAAAATGGAAATGTTTTTAAGTGAAATGCCGTTGGTATTCCCCTCAAATGTTTTTTTCTTTTTCATTCAGACATGACCGCCTTTGTGTGTCAGCTCTCTCTTCTGGAACGCTGGAACACCAATCTTCGAAACCGATCATCAGAGTTGTTCAACTCAACTGCAAGACGTTTCATACAAGCGGTAAGATTTTTCTGACTTCCTAACATTTACGACTGACCAATCTGTTAAGCAGCAATATCCCACCCCTTCACTGCAGAAATCTGCAGATGCCAGAAAGCTTTCTACTTTAATCGCTATTTTCCACAAACCATTTCTTTTTCGAATTCCTTTTCTGCTCCTTGTTTCCCCAACTGTGACAGCATACAGAAATTTAAATGTAATATGAACAAACATCTTGTTGCATAACCTCCGACTTAGGATATCCCTATAAATCTAGCTCCTAATTCACAGAACCTCCTTAGGTCTTGGTGACAATGTGCTTTGTTTGGGGTTACATGGCAGAATAACAAACTGACGTTCGCTCTTGATTCTTTTAATTGGGTATGTGGAGATGTGTTTGTTCTTTCTACTGCTGTTCTTTTTTGTTTTGTTTGTGGGGAACCTCATTGATCTAATGCAGGGGTCTCCAAAGTTTTCAAACAGAAGGCCATATTGCTGACTTTTTAGAGCTACATGGGCCTGAACGTGTTTTATGCTGCTTTGCTCATTAGCTTTGCTTTTTAGTGAAACCCGTTCTCCAAAACTTCATTCTTCTAATCGTTTTCTAAACAGAAAAAAAAAAAAAAAGACACCACACTATTTTCACACATTTTGATTGAAAAAAATTTTTTCTGAATACATTTTCCATAAGAGCTTCACAGGCGTGATTAAAGATTTTGGCGGGCAAGATCTGACTCACAGGCTATACTTTGGAGATCACTGATCTAATGGATACCATCGACTATGGAAACGTTTATGTTGAATTAAAACCTATCATCAAAATTTCCTTTGTTCAATTATGCATGAATACCCATGGAAAATCCACAATTCATCGCTAGCTATCCATAAAATAATGACTAGTAGTACAAAAATTATAAAGCCAACAAAAGCAAATATTTCATTGTTGAACGTCTAGCAGTTACATAATTACTATCTATTTTTCGATAAAAACACTGTTTGTGTGGGAAAGACAACTTATGTTTCTGCCCAAACCTTATTGTGCCTTTTACAAACAGTCAGAGTTGAAACATCAATGTTTTGTTTCTTTTCTCGTTTCCAGTCTTGACTTGGCTGGATGAGATGAAAAATCCTGATGCAACATCTCAGGAACAAACAAACAAAGGAAAGAAATGATAAAAATCTGGGTCAACAGTTTTTTCTATTTCAGCAAAAGGCATTTATTACCATTACTTTCCAAACAATGCCTGATTCTTGTTTTTTCTAACTGTTCATTTCATATGCCATGAGATTAACAAAACCCTGCGGTCTTGACACCAGCTTAAAAGTTTCTTGCTAACACCGCGGGTACCACACGTCCATCTCACCCAGTTAACGTTTTTTCCTCTCCTCCCGACCTCATGCTCGCATTAGCCAGCCATGTCTTGCCTTCGACTTTGCATGTCCATCTTCTCCAATGCGGACTTTGTTTCTCTCTGACCATGTGCTGTCCTTTTTTCTTTTTCTTCTCATGCAAGCCTGCACATACTTTCTAATTTGCATATATGCTTTTTTGACTACTGCTGCTAATATCTTTGCAAGCCAGCTATCCTACAACTCCTGCTGATATTTTCACACACGCTCATAAGCGCTCTGTTACACTAATCTAACGTATTCTGTAATCCTATTTTCATAACTTTCACTGGAACATATTCGCTATGTTACTGAAGCTATATAAATAAAATTGATTTAGGTGCTAGCTGGAGAAGTTTTTCTTTACAACCAAACTTGATAATCTGTTTTCTCCATATCTAGCAAGATCAGAAAGATGGAGATCTACTCAACCACCCTTTCCTTCATACAACAAACTCTAAATCTCATCTACAAAACAGCGATATTCTCTCAATTCTGCAAACTATTTGCTAATTCTAAGAGCGTTCAATTTCAAGCTCTTTAAAATAGGAGGTAGAGAAAATACTATTTGCGGAACGATTTATATAATATTACAAGATATACCCTTTTAGCATTCAGGTGTGATATGTTAATGCTTGAATTAGTAATTGAGGTCAAAATTACAAGGTGACTTCCATATACTGCCAGACTTTTTTATACAGGCAGTTAAAATTGTCATAGACTCTTGAAAATTCAGTATGTTATCGCTATACATCTTTTGAGATAACTGACCATTTTTTAATGATTTTAGGCTCAAATGAACAGCTACAGCAGGAATTGGAATACACCCTACTAAAGTCTGATTGTCACAGCTGGTAAATTTCAAAAATGCAATCTAGACATGAGGACACTTCAGAAGAACGATACGCAATAAAATTCTGCTTTCTTCTAATAAAAATAAGACCATCTTGCATGAATCGAGCATCAGTTTTTGAATGACATAAGAGATTCAAGGAAGACAGGGACTCTGTGGGGGATGATGACAGGTGTGGGAAGAGTAAGGAAGTCAGAACACCAAAGTTGATTGGCCAAATATATTTTCATGGATAAGGACCATCTTGTGTCTATAGAGACAATAAGTGCACAGTTTGATGTCAGTGTGGGAACTGTTTCACAATTATTTGTGAGGAACTGAAGATGCAGAAGATTTCTGTGAAGTTTGTCTCAAGGCTGCAGTCCACAACTCTATCCTTGTCACAAACTATTTGACCAAGATGGGTATCAAGACAGTTCCTCCCTCTTCCTATGGTCCAGACCTTGCTCCCTGTGATTTTTGGTTATTCCATAAGCTCAAGGAAAACCTTAAATGCTGTCGTTATGAGGCAATTGAGGAGATGAAAGAGACTGTGACGAAGGTCATTGACACGCTCACACAAGAGCTGGGGATTTCCAGAAGTTGTTGGAATGGTACAAGTGCATTTTTAGGCTAATGTGTGCTGCCCAGCAGGACCAGGCCGAAAGAGGGTAGAGAGTTTCAGATTTCGCCTTTTATATACTTTGTCATGTGATAGAGAGCCGGCTTGTGATTGGACAAGCCAGGGAGAAAACGGATTTCAAATCTCGAGTCGTGAGAAGTAGCTCCTGTCTGTGATTGTAGCAAGTGTCAGCTGCTACACATTGCAGCCAGAGGAGATTACTTTGAAGGGGACTAGATTTTCATGTGTGTACTATCAATAAAAGTACTCATGGGAAAAATGTTTGAAGGCATCTCGTAAGTAAATGCACATAGAAAATTAAACATAGCTTTGGACAAAAGAATAGCCAATCAAAATGCATGTTTTATCTGTCATTACAATCAACCAATGACAATTACTTTAGCACGTTTATAGTTTAACATAGTGTCCTCAGGTGTAGACGATGCAATATATGTTAAAAACGTGTTAACGCATATAGAAGTAGTTAGTCAGATTCTTTAAAACCATTACTTAAGTTAAATTTGTAAATTTTAGAAAACTGAGTTATACTGTATAATTTTTTATCAAATGAAAAATCATTAAAAAAAGTTTTTTAAAAAAAGTTTTTTATTTCTGAAATTTTCGGTAGCATCCACTCTAGTCATAGAAGAAAACGTTGTAAATTTTTTTTTCTTTTTTTTCTTCATTATGTTGGTGTTGCTAAGTCCAGGGATGGTGGCCCCTAGAACAGAAAAATTGTATTCTGATCTTATTGATTATTAAAGTCAGATCTGATATGTCCCATATGGTTAACACATAAATTGAATAGAAGGAAAGTTTCATAAAAAAAAATAATAATTTAAAAAATGATTTTTAATTTAATAAAAAAAATTATGCTAAAGTGTACTTTGCGTGTACTTTTTACTTACTTAGTCATTTAAAAAGTTTAGATTGTTAATATTTTGGGGGAAAATATGAACACACTTACTATTTTAGAATATGTTTCAAACTCTCCATGACACGTATTCAACGCCTACCCACTCTCCCTCTGCCGATATATTTATCTCCATAACTTAATGTCACAATTTAATGCTGCTAAATTACCTGCTTATCCCTCTCTTTCTTTTTTATTTCTTATCTCTTTCTTTCTCTCTCTACTTCTGCCTCAACATTTTACCTATCTCACGTCCTTCTTTTCACCCTTTCTCTCTCTCTCCCCTCTCTCTCTTTCTCTTCCTGCTTGTGTTTGGTTTAATATTTAAACCTCCCCCTCGCTCCTTATCACCTATCAATGTTTTTAAATTTAACTGCTGCTACTGCTATTCTCTGATTGGAGTTTTTTGTGCTTTTTCTAATTCTCTTTTTTTCTGCGATTCAGTAATCGAAACATGTGTAACTAAGCAGATAAAATGGTATATATATATATATATATATATATATACAGGGTGCCCATAAAGTCTGGCTACATAATCTACACGGTGCCCACAAAGTCTGGCTACATACTGTAGTCAGACTTTGTGGACAACCTGTATATATATATATATATATATATATATATATATATATATATATATATATATATATATATATATATACATATATATATATGTATATATATATGTATATATTTGAAGAACTCAAGTAAGAGGACTGAGTATAACAACTTTGTTTTTAATCTATTCAGATGAATAAGAGAAAATGTCTTCACTCTAACAATTTTTTTAGTCTGAATAAGTATTTTCAGAAAAAGAACCGAAGTGAAATAAACTACATTTATGCCAATAATACAGTGGAGGGAAAAACGAAAGAAAAAAAAGGATAGTCCAAACCAAGTATCGCTGTCAGGCCGGCTGTTCTTAGAGTGTGACTCTGAAAATCCGACAAGATAGCTTTATATGTTAAATAACTTTGGTAATAAAGTAGTTTTAGCCTAAATTTATAGCTACTTTGTCTGCAGAATTAAAATTTTGGAATATAAATCAGTTTTTATATAAGGACCAATTGTGTTTCTGCTGCAATATTTTTTATATAATGGGGGTATGATTAAAGAAAATTGGAAGGTTCTACTTATAAACGCTGGTGATAGGAACTGACCAATCAAATGGAACCATGCTATGCTGGCAACCAATCAGAAACCGGAATCACCCAATAAAATATACTAGATATTTTAAAATTACCACACATAAATATTGTGTCCACACAAAAAGGAATCTTTGCTCTTTGTCTGCAAACTTTTACAGTTCAAGACTTATACAGATTAGCTACGCACTGAAAGGTATGTTTTTCATCTCAGGACTTATACAGATTAGCTACCCATCGGAAACTCTTCTAAAATTAAACATGGCTTTCAATTTAAAGTTTGCAGCACTCTTATAACAACATTAATCATGTCTTAGCAATATTTAAAAATTCATTTTGTAATACTGTTTTGTTAACATAAAAAATTTATCCTCATTTCACTTTTTAGTAATTCTGTATAAAAATAGTGATTCATGCTTCTATTAAATTTAGCAGTGTATTTAGCATTATATTTAATAATTTAATCTCTTCTTTTATAAAAAGTCAAGGTTTGTATTACAATCCACAGAGGTACGAAAAAGTGGTCGAAAATTAAAGAAATATAACAAGTAAATGCTATCAAAGGCAAGACGAGTTACTGTTCTACCTATCTGAAAAATGTTTTAGTAGTTTTACTCACTTTTAAACGTTTAATCGGTTCGAAAATCATACAGTATTTATTGATATATGTGAGCAAGACAAAAAGCGGCGAGCTGACTGTTAAATACGTGAATCTTGGAAAATTGAGTTAAAATTAAAAAATTATACAAAATGCTGTTAGAAACCCACCCAATATATGTTATCGTGACATTGTAATACAAATTCAAAAGTCAATATAAATAGATGTTGATATTTTAATGGCTTTTGTGTGACGTAAGATAAGCTATCGTGCTAAACTAATTCCTTCCAACTGAAAATGCTTTCGGTGCCTATATCATTTCTATGTTTCTCTCTGTTCCTGCATTTTATGTATAATTAGCACAAACTCATCACAATTATTTGTTTTATATTCCAGATGGATCATGTGTACGCTCAACAAAATAACCATTACATAAGGACGGAAGTTTTAGAATTTAGGTAAGCAATGCACTGAACAATGGCACCAAACTTAAAAAAAAAATGTGAATGGAACTGAACGATCTTATGTAACTTGATCAATAAGTCGATACTTTTATTATTATTATTATTATTATTATTATTATTATTATTATTATTATTATTATTATTATTAGAATAGTAGTGGTGGTTGTTGTGGTGTCAGCATCAATTGGTTCCACAGCAAATTGTCATAAAGGGTCAAGGAGGATGGAAAGACTGATTGGGGAAAGCATTAACGAGACCTCCATGCAAAAAGGACTGGGACTTTGGAGAGGCTTACTGACACCTAAATTCTAGTGACGACCAATAGTCGTTGTCAGCGAGAAGTCAGTGGCAAGTGGCTGTTGCAATAATACAAAGTCATTTGTAAAGGTTATCAAAAGAGGTGGTGCATTATGGAAATCTGGGGAGATTTGTCCCCCATACTTCAAGGACACTACTGGTTGTTGCCAGTGAATAATCTCTAATGATGGCCTGCATGATAACTCCTAGTGAGTACGATTTTCTAAGAGAATTCTTTGATGATAGCCTGTGTGAAAACTCCCAGTGAGTAATAAAAACTAAAATTCTTTCACAAAGGTTAACAGAAGAGGTGCAGAGTACTGGAAATCTGGCACTAAGACTTCAGAGAACACCTCATGTTTTCTCAAAGAGCAATCATTGATGATGGCTACTATGACTATCCTAGTGAGTAAATAATAATAATAATAATAATAATAATAGTAATAATAATAATAATAAGAAGAAGAAGAAGAAGAAGAAGAATACATGAATCCAAAAGAACTGAAACTGACAGAAATCCCATAATCTGATACCCTCCTTCTACAAAAAAAAAAAAAAAAAAAAAATGCGTACATGTAGTGGCATAATCTATGTGTGGTACTACACAAAATGATGAAGAATGAAGGAGGAGGGATAGACTGAGGAGACAAGAGCATCATTTGGACCTAAACTGGAAGGGTGCAGAGTACAACAATCTTGAAGAGGCTTATTGCTGCCTAAATTCCACAGAAAACCAACGATTATTATGAGTGAGAAATCAATGATAAAGGGCTGTCACAATAATGCAAGATGATTTGCAATAGCTATCAAAAGTGACAGATGGTTTTGGAAATTCGGGTAGACTTACTGTCACCCAAACACCAGGGAACACCACTTATAAATAAAAAATGTAGCAAAAAGCATCAAAAAATCATTTTTAATGTTTTCAAATATATCTAATATTTATGTTTCTTGAATAATCATGAAACTCTAAAAATAATAATAAAAAAAAACAAAAAAACTCAGATATAGAAATATGTAAAGTCGGTACTCATGCAGTATAAAGATCGTGCATCGTCAGAATTGTCCGAGCGGTTTACAGAAAACAATGAGAGATGCCAGAATGCTAAACGCCGCAACCCTACTCCAAAAAAAAAAAAACAAAGAAAATATTTATTTGTTATTATTGGTTTATTATTTTAAAAAAAAATCTGAATATTTATCTTAATTTGAACAAAAAATACTATAAAAAATTTAAAAAAAATATTTGCTTGCTATTAGTTGTTTGTTATTCAAAAAATAAATATTTATTTATAAAACTTACCTTATAATGAATGTTTTCTTTTCTTGGTTTGAACTTTAATTTCGTAAAAGTTTCATAAAAAATGTCCAATAAATATTTAAGAATATTTTCTTCATTTTTAATTGAATTTTCATTGAAATTGTTTTCATTTTTCAATTAATTTTTTTCATTGAATTAGCTTTGTACTGATAGAAATAATGTACTTTTTCATTGAAAAAATTGGTCAGCGTTTGTGCAAAAAAAAAAAAAAAAAAAATCACAGAACTTTCGTTTGGCGCCTTCCAGTATTTTCCGATTTTCTGCTCAGACGTATCCGACAATAACATGGCTCTTATACTGCATGAGTATTGAAAAGTCAGCTAATCTCTAATGTCATGCCGATCGATACATCATTATTTGTCTTTCAAGATTTCAGGTATAGTTTCCAATGGAACAAGTCAATCATGTGCCTGTTTTTTCCAATAATTCATGTCTTGTAATATTCATAATGCAGACATTGTCCTCCATTATGTGTACCCCCTACCATGTTTATTTTCCAGCCTAACTTGTGCCTTCTTAAGGAAAATCACTATTCTTGACCAGCCTCAACAAATATCAACATGACGCTTAGTCATGAAGACCACAGATTTATAGTCCATGTATTTGGATTAAAGGACTTCATGTTCGTCGTATATCCCCCAATTACTGGCGTAGCTAGGGGGGGGGGGGCGGAGGGGGCGGGCCGCCCTGGGCGGCACACCTGAGGGAGGCAGCATTTTGAGAGGGTAAAAATAGAAAGTAGAAAAAATAAATAAAAATAAACAAAAGTTAACAAAAAATATGAAATTTTATACCAAAAAGGTTGTAAAAAATCGGAATTTTAGGGAGTATCGGAATCAGAAAAAATGTGTCCCTATTTTCTGAGCGTCAGGGGGGGCGGCATGGGGGTGGCATTTTGAGATGGTAAAAGGGGAAAATCGAAAAAAATGCTAACAAAAAATCTGAAATTTTATATCGAAAAGGTTGTAAAAAATGGGAACTTTTGTAGTTATTGGAATCGCAAAAAGGTGTCCCTATTTTGCGAGCGGCATATGTCAGGGGGCGGCATTTTGACAGAGTAAAAATAGAAAGTAGAATAAATAAATAAAAATAAACAAAAGCTAACACAAAATATGAAATTTTATACTAAAAAGGTTGTAAAAAATCGGAATTTTGGGGGGTATCGGAATCAGAAAAAATGTGTCCCTATTTTCTGAGCGTCGGGGGGGGGGCGGCATGGGGGCGGCATTTTGAGATGGTAAAAGGGGAAAATCGAAAAAAATGTTAACAAATTCATACTTAAAGGGAAACTTTCATATAAATTTTTATCGAATAGGTGCGAAAAGAAAGTTGGATATTTGGGTGTATATACACCGACATCAAAGAGGAAATAACATTAAATGCGAAAGTTTGAATTCATTAATTTTATTACTGTCCAATTCATGAGGCTAAGACTTTGAAAGTATCAAACGTTTGTTTTTGTAGCATACTTTTTATAACTCCTTGTAAACTTTACAATTGCTAGCTGGGGGATCGGACAAAATCACCCAGGGCAACCCCCACCATCTACTTAAAACAAAAGGAAAACAGATAAAATCTCAAACGAATAAAAAATATTAAAAATCAGTTTTCATATTTTAATTTAATTGAATTTAGGAAAATTAGATACCGTAGAACTAATTTTCGCAAGGTATGAAAATCAAGCAACTACAGAATAAATGTTAACTTTATAATAATGGACCAGTTTTCCTACCTAGCAAAAAATGGACGAATTTTCCATGGACGAATTTTCCGGGCACCCAAATGCCGGGGGGGGGGGGCAAATTTTACTACCGCCCCGGGCGGCAAAAGGTCTAGCTACGCCACTGCCCCCAATCCATCTTTTACGGTTCCATATGGTGTCTCCAATGAACTCCAGTGGAAATTTATTGTTCTTGGTTGTTCCCAGCCATTCTGGACCAAAGACGATATTTTCAAACTATAGCAAAACAATTGTCAACATCAGCTGTGAAATTATCAATTTGGAATAACAATAAATAAAAATAATAATATAATATCTCCATAACCCGTTTCCATCTGTCTATAAACTTTTTTATTGTTGATGTAGTTACACACGTGTTGAGCACCTTCTCTAACTTGAGCGCTGTCATGTTAAATATGCTGTATTAATAGGTCGAATATGAAGAGAAAAAAAAAACAATGCTAAATAATAAAAAAGACGGTTGAATTTATACACGCACACACGTATATATATATGTATATATATGCAATGTATATATATGTATGTATGTATGTATGTATCTGTGTGTGTGTGTGTGTGTGTGTGTGTGTGTGTGTGTGTGTGATGAAAATAATGAAAATAATATTCCAACGAGATAGAGAGATAAAAAGGAACAAACCAAGTTATGTGTTCATCAATATTTTGTCTTTATTGCAAGACTTCCTCTGGATGACGTCTTTCTCTCTCTCTCTCTCTCTCTCTCTCTCTCTCTCTCTATATATATATATATATATATATATATATATATATATATATATATATATATATATATATATATATATATATATCAGATTATGGAAAATGCATGGATTATGTGAAGTAAATACAATATAGATAGCTTTCTGGAAACCTTGTCTAAACTACTATCAAGCGCGAAATATTACGATACAGCGTTAGTAGTGTAAAGAAAACATGTAAAATGTTGAACTAGATTAAAATACACCTGACTAACTTCAAGCCAAAGCCAGAAAGACAACAAGCCTTGATTTAAATCTCATACATGAGAAATGCAGGTCTTTTTTGTACTTCATAACTGAAGAGTTCATTACTTTGTTGCCAGTATAATTTGGAGAGATAAGTTGAATAAGGTTCAAGAAAAATCACTTTGAATATCCTAAGTCGGCAAAGACAAATGACTAATTTTGAAATTTATTTTTTAAGTAAGGCTTAATTCACTCATATAACTTTTCAAACTTCTCAGAAGATTATTAGTGAAAAGTCAAAGAAATATGATTCGAAATTCATAATTTCCCAAGGATTTTATCTTAGGATATATTTTATCTGTTTTGCATGATGAACGACGAGAAAGATCATGACCTATTTTCTAACCTTTGCTGAATTTCTCAACGAAGAATGCTATGGCTTACATTGAAGTCCTGGATTGCATTAGTGGAATTTAAAGCAACTTACAATATAGCAAAATTCAATTCCCTTCAGTGACCTTTTCTTTATTCACTCTGCATGATGGACCAAAAAAATATTTTTTAATGTATTAACTGGTCACCACTAATCAAGATCTAAAAGCAGCTCAAGGATAAGGGTTAATGAATTTGTCAGGTGGATGATGAGATAACACCTTGAGGATCTGAAACGATACTTATAACTGTGCGTGCAATCAGCACCAACCCTACACAGGGTTTAACTGGCCGAAGGAGGAAGTTTCATGGGAGTATTAAATTCACAAGCGGTCCCCAGTCGCATGTATATCCCCGTTAGGGGAGATGACAACGTTAGGTTTTTGCAACTTTTTGCAGGGAGGTGTCGACGTCCTCCTACATACAGCACCTGGACTTCCCAAATTGGTCACTCATTTTAGTAATGACCAGGCTCAACGTTGCTTAACTTCGGTGATCTGACGGGAACTGGTGTGTCAACATGATTATGCCATATATATACTTATAACTGGACAAAATTTGATTATTTAAGAGGACGGCTCAACAAGAACTTCTTAACATTGGGCTTAAAAGCGACTGTGCTGGGAAGCAGCTCTGTGGCATTGTATTCTATGGATTAATAGTTCTTGGAAAGAAACATTGCTCATGGAAGTTATGTTTTAGTTAAACAGAAGGAAAAAAATGAAATTATTTACAGCGGTTGTAGCTAGACGACGTTTTGTTTTAAACGTTTTATTAGAAAGGGGTGGGTTATCGATTGGAACCCAATCATGTAAATAACGATAGAGTGGCGAAAGAGTAGAGAAAGTTCGCAAGAGAGTTGAATTCTAAATTATGAAAACCATCTTCCAGTCACTCTACCATTACCTCATTTGTCTTGACATGGACGCATGAATAAAAATTAGTGTTTTCCTTTGGTTTAGGAGCTAAAACTAAACTATAGTACGTGTCTCTTGCTTTTTAACTTTGATTCAAATCATAAATTATTTTCTATTCAACAATGTAATAGCTTGAAAATATTTTTAAATAACCATGTCACACAGTCAAGATATTCTGGCCTACAAAAATACCTGAGTAGCTCGGTCGGCATTTCTCAAATGATTAGCAATAAGCTAACCCCTTTCCAGAGAGAAGATAAAGCCTGAGAAGGTGGATTTCAACAGCAACAAAGTCACTGTCGGGATGATTGTCGAGGACGTATCCTCGACTTGTATGAACACTTACTTAAGCTTTGCCAGGTAAATGGCTGGCACATGTTTACTATCATGTCATTCTTTTATTTGAGGATACCCCCCCCCTCGATGAAGACATCATTTGTTCTGCTCTTGCAAATGCCTTTGACACTTTTTCGTCATCCTCACTGACCGTGTATTCATTTTGTGTTTCGTTTTTCGACCATTTTTTAATTTCTTTCTTTTTTTTTTTTTTTTTTTTTTCAGCCCTGGCAGCATTAGAGTCAAGTTCCTGGTAATTTTCAACTCCTCCCTGGATAAGATTCCACGAAAACATAGCGACAAAAACTTAGCCCTATACATGATGCCTCCATTCTTAGACAAAGTAACATCCCTCGAAGATCAAATTGTCGATTACATAACGTCTACAATAACAGAGCGCGCAACTGCGCTGAAATTAAAACCCTTCACTATTCGAGTCCTTCGTAAGTAGACGAGAATCTTTTATCTAGTTTTCTTTTCTTTAACTTGTACATATTAATTAACTAGACGACGCGTTGAATCACACACTAAGTTTTTTTTTATTATTATAGTTAGCGGTGATACTAGACTTTTAAGTCCGTTAAAAACGGGCAAAAGTTATAGCCCGTTGACTTAGAATGAGAGAGAGAGAGAGAGAGAGAGAGAGAGAGAGAGAGAGAGAGAGAGAGAGAGGGCATAAACACGAGTTTGTGCAGTTTACCTTTTACTTTTGCAACTCGTTGTATTCTGCCGAAACTTCAACGATATCCTTAGTACTAGTAGCAAGAGTGAAAGTTAAGAGAGAGAGAGAGAGAGAGAGAGAGAGAGAGAGAGAGAGAGAGAGAGAGAGAGAGAGAGAGAGAGAGAGAGGCTCTTCCTATCATATCATATATTACATATTCAGATCATAAAAACTTAGAAAAAAAAAGAGAGGGAGAAAAATAATCCAAATAATGATACTATTTTATTTATTGACCTTTACAAATAAACGCAGTAAAGATAGAAGTGTTAGCAAAAGAACAAACTTGTTTATATATATATATATATATATATATATATATATATATATATATATATATATATATATATATATATATATATATATACACACACACACACACACACACACACACACACACACACACACACACACACTTGTTTTTATAATTATTCTGAACATGGTCCTGTCAGGTAAGATATTTTTTTTTTTTTTTGTGGAGGAATGGGATTACACATTTATAACAGATATGCTTTCTTATTAATTATTTTGTTATTTTTAATGAAAAAAAAATATTATCCTCCTATCGCCGAAAAATAGCCCCATCCCTCTATGTGCTTACACTGAGGTGAGGATGTACATTATTATCAGCAAATTAAACCAACGTTGACGTGCCCGTTACTATTTATATAGAATAATAATTAAAGAACACATTACTCCAATAAAACAAGCAACTTGGATGTAATGATTTTATTGATGACACTCTTCATTCAATTTGGGTGAACAAAAAATAGAAATTAAAGCATTTGGATAAAAATAGTAATATGGGATTCAGAGTTGAGAAAAGGAGTTTCTTCTTATTATTTGGAATCTTCAAACTATTGTTCTCATCTTGAGCGCCATTTTCACAACGTTTCGGTCGACGTAACCTCCGACCTTCTTCAAGTGTATCTTGTTGAACTCGAAAATATTTCTATGAAACTCAGGAATTTAGATGGAATTGCTCCGAGTTCAACAAGACGCACCCGAAGAAGGTCGGGGGGTTACATTGACTGAAGCATTGTGAAAATGACAGATGAGAATAGTAGTTTGATGAATCCAAATAATACGAATAACAAATCCTCATCTCAAAATTTCATAAAGGAGTTTCTTGGGTTTTTTTTTCCAATTTATCGGAAATGCCAAGCATGGGTCCCGCTAGTTCATTACATTGTGAGTAGTACATTACACACATACACATGTGTGCGAATATTAACGTCAAGATTTGCTCTAATCACCTCAGAGGAAGATTAAATCTGGGTAGTACAGTTCAGTGGGTGTTGTGTTCAGACAGGAGACTTCGTTGGTTTAATCACACTAAGCGAATGGACGAGAGTGCTTGGGTTAATAGATGCAAAACAGTTGAGGAAGTATTCTCAGTTGGCAGGGGAAGGCCAAGAAAAATGTGGGGGGGGGATTGATAATGAAAGATTTGAGAGAAAGAGGGATAAATAAAGACCTGGCCAGAAATAGGTTGGTTTGGAAGCCATTCAACATATGCTAGCATGTAAAACGTACATTAAATCGAATATGATGGTGTTGTAACGAAAGTGCTATGGTTGCATGGAGATGGTTTTGAAATTCCACTTAGAAGTTGGAAGTCGCCCTGGAAGAGTTGCTTGATAAGTTGTTTAAGTTAAGCATTATAATGGCGATAATGGAGATATTGGAAATTCCAAAAAGTATTAAGAAATGGAAATTTACTGAAAATTATTGTCATCTGAATAAATCCAGAATTTTTTGGACAACTCAAATAGTAACTTCTGTATAGTTATTTTATAGAAAAAAAAGTTAATCTGTTTTAAATCTTATTTTGCCTTTATTTTTCTCTCTCCCTCTCTCCAGAAATTCGATCCAGGGGCATGGTGCTGGATTTAGAAAATACATATCCTCTTGACCGACGAAAGACAAAATGGAGAAAAACTCACGATAAATCAATCGAGAATATAATTCAAAGTTCAGTGAATAACAGGAAGGGGAAGAATTATAGAAACGCCAGTGATTTTTCCATTCCAAATAAAAACTTAAATGAAGAAAGCAAAAACACTTTGAATAAATCGATTATTCAACCGATCGACGTTGAAAACTACGAAAATTTATTTCCTAATCAATCAGAACCAGCATGGGATATAAAAGGGTTACCAGCACCGCCATTCAATTCAAATACAAGCAATAATAATGATTTAACTAATATCGACAGTGATTTAATGCAAAGGATTAATATTAATGAATCGATCGAATTCAATAATACTGCTATTAAGCAGAACGGTAGAAACCCCCATATTGCTGATTCTAAGAATCACAAAGAAGTCAAAGAAACAAAACCTGTAAGAACGAAAAATGGTAGAACCATAGCAAATGTTTCAAATAAAGATCGGAACGGTCCAAATGAAATTGATACCGAAGAGAAGAAGCCGGATAAGGCGAGCAGGAAAGCAACACAAGATCCGGGGCTGGCCGACTTGGTTAACAAATCGATGTCCCCTGAAAATGATTTTGCAAAATCTGACGGCTTGAACAATGTTTTGATGGATTCGTCCAATTTAACGACAGATCCATGGATTGATGTAACGGCAACCCCAGTTGCCATGGCGACTAACAGAACCGTCACAGAAAATGACAGCTTAGTGACGTTGAACGCTGACAAAAAGATTAATGACACGGGTTTAATATCAGTCATCTCCACAACCGAAACAACACTGACACAGCTTGTACGGGAGACCGAACCACGTGAGTAAACAAAAAAAAAATTCTTCTTCTTCTTCTTCTTCTTCTTCTTCTTCTTCTTATTATTATTATTATTATTATTATTATTATTATTATTATTATCATCATCATCATCATCATCATCATCATCATCATCATTATCATTATTATTATTATTATTATTTGTTAGCAGTTCTCACACGGGTCATCATCAGATTGCTCACTGACAGCAACCGGTGTTCCCTGGAGTCTAGGTGATAACAAGGCTTCCCCAGATTTCCACTACTTTCTACCTCTTTCGATAACCCTTGCAAATGAATTTGCATTATCGCAACAGCCGTTTGCCATTGACTTACACTGGCAACAACCATTGATCTTCATTGGAATTTGAGTAGTAACAAGCCTCCTCAAGGTCTCAGTCTTCTTTGCATTCATCCACTTGAGGTCTGGGTAGTGCTTTCTCTCCTTGGTTTCCTTGATCCTTTACAACTATTTAGTGTAGTGCCAGTTGATTTCGACACTACAACTTTTTGGAGTGGAGGAGGCGTAGTTAATTTACAATTTTGCAGTTTCAGTTTTCTTGGTTCTATGTGGGATTCATTTTTTTTTCACTTCTGTTTCAGTTTGTATACAGCCGGTTAGCTCATATGGATTAGTTTCTGCATTCAAGGTTTTTCCTTAAAATTTCAGCTGTTTTCAGCATTACTTACTAAGAGGTTTCATACAAGTCACACTAGAAACAGCAGATGGTGATCCCTGGAATCTGAGTGACAACAAGTCACCAGCATTCGTTGCTTCCTTTGGTAACTGTTGAAAATCAGGTTTAATTATGTGTAATTAGTCTTTTAAAAAAATTTGACTCATCTTCTTGGCACATCTCCAAATTCATCATCGATCACTCAATGCATTCTCACTTCTGGAAGGGTGTCAGAAACCTGGAAGTCTCTTGTGGTGTGCATCCTTTCAAATACAAAAAGCAGATCACTGCGCAACACTAAACAAGCTCCATTTTACACCTGACTCAGTTCAAACACCTGTAAATCAGAAGTCACAGAGCTGTAATTTGCCGAAGCACATAGAGATGTCACCATTTCTCTTCAAACTTTATTTTTTTGCATTTTTGTTCCTCATTTCATTGATTTTCACATTATTCATCTTGGTAGTGATTTTGATGGCTGTAATCAGCCTTTCTGTATTTTGTCTGATGTATTTTTTTCTCGTATTTCATTTGCATTGTTCATGCACTTTTCAATATTTACCAAACCCTGTCTTTCTTCACATACAGTCATTGTTCATGAATTCTTCACATACAGTCACTCTTTTCCCTGAATTGTTCCTCTTATTCTTGATTCTCACCTTATAATGCTAAGTGTGGCATCAGGTATCATTTTTCAAATCTTTGATATGAATCGATTGAGGACTGAACCTCAGTCTCCGAGCCCCTTAGAGAACATGCTAACCATTATGCCAAATGATGCTGTAAATTGTCACTAGCCGCCAAAGTAATTCTTGATACATACAATTTTGCCTATTGCATTTGGGTCATTTATCCACATAAGCTATTATATATCCGTATTCAAATTTATAAACATTTTAAAAAATTTGGAAAGATTTTCTGATATTCTTTCAGTTGTCAGAGTTAAACAGATTTTCTTCTTCTTCTTCTTCTTCTTCTTCTTCTTCTTCTTCTTCTTCTTCTTCTTCTTCTTCTTGTATTGACCAGGTTCAATGATCTAACGAGAACCGGTGTGTCAAAATAATTATACTTTACCCATTTGGGAATACCAGACAATGTATGTTGGAGGACGTCAACACCAAGAACTCCAAAACCTAACGTTATTATTGTCTTTGAACGGGATATACATGCATCTGAGGACCGCTTGTGAATTTATCCACTAGCAACTTTTGCTTTCAGAGGAAATCGACTCACCCTCCCCAATAGGGTGAAAACTTGTTCTTGTTGTTGCTGTTGTTGTCGTTGTCATTGTTGTCGTCACCCGATAACGTTTTCTTGTCTGTACAATTTGGTTTGGTTGTTTTGTTTCACAGCATATCAACCTTTTCTTTGTTATTTAATGCAAGTTGTTTATATCTTCAAATATTTATTCATGATGTTTGGTTTGGGTGTTTGTTTTTACGGTATATCAACCCTTTTGTGTATTTAATGCAGAATCCAGTAATTTTGGAAAAAGGTTTTATGCTTCAAGTTGTTTAAATCTCCAAATATTTATTAATGGTGTTTGGGTTGGTTGTTTTATAGAAAAAAATTGTTTTTGTTTTTGACTTTGCAGAACATGATTGAGTTTTGCAAAGAGAAAGGAAAACAATGACATCACCGTTTAATGCATTTTTAGTCAGTAAGTCAGTATCTTCAGATAGTCTGATCTGGTAGCACCAGCTTTGGTCAGCATGGCCAATCGAAATCTCTGACTTTAAAACCACCTAGTACACAACAGAAAATGACTGTAATTCAGTAAACAAAGTAATTAAAAACCATGAATAAAATAAACTGTTTTAAGATAAAAAAAGATCCGATTTAAAACTGACCCCCCCCCCCCAAAAAAAAAAAAAATTTTTTAAGCAAAATATGCAAATTAGGCATTCCAACAAAAAAAAAAAAAAAAAAATGGCGTGCGAAGGACGTGTGATGCTTTTGTGATGTCTGGATCCAACTTCTTGATTGAATGCTCTAAAGATTACACTATAAGAAATATTCTCAGAATGGGAGCTTATTCTAATATAATTAAATGGCTCCCAATTTGAATGCCATAGGCACCATCCCGGTGCAACTCTCCTCTGCACACCAATGCTACAAACTCAAAACCGCTAAATTTACAACCATTTAAATAATTCTCATATCATTTTGTTCAAGCTGGAGATGGAGCATCCTATCGGATGCCAGACATCCACCTACTATCTCATACATTCCAACCGAGAGATCTTTTTAAGATTCTAAGTGTCCCTTTAAGTACAATTGGTTGTATCTCGCTTGCACTTGATTTACCGGGTATATTCGCCCAGTAGTTTTTGAAATTCTTTTTCATGAGTTTGGTTACTCGTATAATTACTGGAATGATGGAGATCTTCCCAAGATTCCAGTTTCTTTTATTTAAACCGAAATGTCTGTTTATATTCTATGGTAAGTAATGATTTGTTTGTCACGTATTGTTTGGCATGCTTTATCTTTTTATTCATTTCATGCTCTGTTTTTTTCAGGAAAAACTGCCAACTGTCAAGTCATTATTCATGAACCGTGTCTCAACTATGGCTATAATTACACAAGAATGGATGCCCAAATGAATACTTACAACCAAGAACAAGCCAAGTCTATGATGGAACAATTCTTGGATGCGGCTCTTCATTATGGTTGTACAGGGCCCACTATTCTTCATTTTACCTGTGCCATTTTCTTTCCAAAATGCTACCAGGGCAGAGTCATCATGCCCTGTTCGGACCTTTGCCATAGTAAGTATTACATACGTTGATTCATAATACGCACTTAGTTCGTTGCAGTTTATCATACTAAAGACCCAGTAGTTAAAAAAAAAAAAATGCAACTAATCTTTATTCATAATACGTACTTAATTCATTACACTTACCCAGTTGTTTCCAAAAAAAAATAATGCAACTTAAGTACTAACTCTTATTAATACCTATTAACCACTAACTGTGAATTGAACTGATACAATAATACTTAGTTCGCTGCACCTTATCATAACAAATGTTCATACAAAATTACAGCCAGATCGGCCCAGTAGTTTCCAAGACCAAATGAAACGGACAGACAGACAGACAGACAGACAGACAGACAGACAGACTAAGAGAAATATAATATAGATTTTCAAGTTGATCACTTTGAAATCCACAGGTGAAAATATACTCTAAAGTTCTCGTCAGTGTTAAAACAAAAGATTGGGTATTTTTTTTTTTAGAAAAAGATCTTAAATTTACACTCAAAACGCGATTCAATCAAATAATATTTTGTAAAAATTAATTTCCCCATCATTTAATTTTACTGAATTATTAAAAAAATTTACGTTTCTGAATTTTTGAGATGAAGATTCGTTATTCGTATTATTTGGATTCATTGGACTACTGTTCTCATCGAGAATGTGATTTTCACACACACATTCTTACTTTTATAGATATATAGATTAGCTGTCCAGGCACGGTGCTGCCCAAGATTATTATATCTAACGCAGGATTTCTTTTATAAATAATTAGAGGTTAATAGAGTAATATATTAAAGGTTTTTATCGTTGTAAAAAGAATTATGACCTGCTGGCGTTGATTGTGAGTCTTCATATTTTGGTTTTTGTTTCAGCTTGTTTATTCCTTATAAATCGCATGAATACTTGTCTGTGTTATTATTTTTTCTTACAGACAACCTGGACACATTATACTTCGTTGTTGACATTTTCACAAGACGAAATAAATAAATAGTCCAAAATTTGTAGATAAACATTTTTTGCTTAAAAAAAAAAAAGAAAAAGAAACGGCGCTTCTACACTATTGGGACAAAATTTCGGAAATCGTAATACTGAATTTCACATGAAAACAATGGCATCTACATATTCCTCGTATTTTTAAGATGATTATATAAAAAAAAAATTACGAAAATCGATAAGGTAGAAAATTATTTATTAAAAAAAATGAAAAATAGAATTTGATGAAAACGATTGTAAAACACAGGAAAGTTCAAAAGGGAGGTAATTTTCCGTTTTGATTTGATTTAAGATGGCGGCAATTTTTCACCTCCTAACACAATTAAAGTTGTTTTGTTTAATAATTCAGTAATATTCAGGTAATTTCCACTGTATAATTTGGAAGCTACCATTACAATTTATAAGAATTGACAAAAAAAAAAAAAATCAGTTGAAACTATTGTTTTTTTATCTGAAAACTCCATTCATCGACTACAAAATCTCGTCTCAATTCTGTAGAAGTGCCAAAAAACTTCTCGTCAGTTGTTGTAGTAGGGGTGGTGGTGCTGTATTTATATGCTTCCCCACTGAGCAAATTAGGCACAAGGCCGTTTTTTAATGTGGAGAGATGGGGGAGGGAGAAGGGAAAAGGAAACCAACTCCCGAGAGGTGAGAAATGGGAGCTGGATAGTGAGAGCCATTTGGTATATAGGGTTGCCCCTACATGGACCAAATGCCACAAGGACAACGGTTTTTGATTGCAGCATCTGCCGGAACAGATACTACACTTTGGGATATTAAATTTTTTATTCACAGGATAAAAATACAATTGGGAAAATGAACAAAAAATTTAGGCACAAGGCCAACTCAAAAAGAAGGGGGGGGGATGGTGAGGTTGGTTGATCCATCTCGTCTCTATTGGAAATTTTAAAAGATTTCTCTCTCGGCCAGCATCTTTTATCATGGTTACCCTTTTATGTGTGTGGTGAGAGGGGGTGGTTGTTCCTACTTGAACCTAATTTTAAAACATTTTTTATTTATATAAAAAAATACAAAAAAGATAACAATATTAATAAAATTTCATTTGTGCCGAGGGACATTGGGGGGGGGGGGAAGAAAAAAGGTCATTTTATGCCGGAACCATGTTTTTTTTATATGAGTGGCATGTAGATTAATTTGTTTTTGTTTGCATAAATTTTGTAAACAAATAGTCAGCATTATTTGTATTATTAAACTATTATTCTTATATTCAACGTTTCGGTTCATGTAACCCCCGACTTTCTTCAGCTATATCTTGTCGAACTGTGAAATCTTTCTGTCGAACTCGGGAATCTGCACAATATTTTGAACGGAACATTCTATTTAATCCATGGGAGTAGCATATATATTTTTTTTTTCATCAGTCATGACGAGGTATAAATCTTAAGTAATACACAATTGTATTCTTAGTATCGCCCGCACTGATGATTGAACCTTTTCCCTCCAGAAGAGTGTAATTTAGAACGAATTTTACCTAATACTTTATCCACAATATAGAACAATAATCCTAATAATCCAAATTATCGATCCTCATCTCAGAAGCATAACAAAAAATAATCCGTAATTGATAATTTACATTTACCGCATGGATGCTGTCCTCATATGTACTACTACAGGAGCTTTACCCGCTCTGTTTGTTTAGGAGTGGTGTGAGATTTCTCTCACAAGGTTTTTGCCCCTGGTAGAATGAAAGAAAACCATACAGAAATTACAATAAGCTCACCTTAAAAATTTAACGTAAATTTTATTAAAGTAAAAAAAGTCCATGGTTGCAAAAGATGCATCATCTTCAGCTATCTGCTATTTTGGGCTGGTAACATTCCCGAAGTTCGTCTCCGATAACGGCTGGGTAGAATTCCCGCTGACGAAGGAATGTGCAGGTTGGAGATGTTTTCGACTTCCAAGTCGCTGGACATGCATGAGGAGTCCATGTAGAAACTGCCCAATGGCGGGCAATGGCAGGCAATGGCAGGTCAAACAGTAGACCTTAAATTCGTCTTTACAGACTTCAAATTGAAGCACAAACGTGCAAATAAAAATTCACCCTACTTAAGGGCATTGGTAATTGCAATAATAAAATTTCTGCTCCACATTTGGGCATTTAAAACGTCTCGATGCAACAAGTAATTTCGTTGCCTCGATCCGAGTGAGAAATCCAATCTGTTCCTCCCTGTGTCTTCTAGGATTCGAGTCAGAAACCCACGCGTGTCCAACTCGACGACTTCCTGGATTCTGATCTGTAAAAGGGAATTTGGCGCCGAAGAACATTCTCGGCAGTTAGTTATAACATGCAATTTGATTGGTTAAAATAAATCTGTGGGCGGAGAAACCATCAAATAAAAGGCTTGCTTATTTCTGCAGAATTTCTTACAGTGATTCCTACTCCTTAAAAAAAATAAAAAAAAGGATCAGCTCCTTTTCCAAAGCCATCTGCACCTTAAAATAACCTGTCGAAAGATTTTATTTATTTATTTGCGGACTATTATCCTTATCTTTTTACAGTTGTTGTTTCACAATGTTTCGACCAACTATTCCTCTGGCCTTCGTCAGGCTATTAACTGCAACGGGACAGGAATGCTGGATCTTCATCTGTATCTTCAGTAATTACTGCCTTCTATAGTTGTTGTCGTCTCACCACGTTTTGGCCAACTAATCCTTTGGCCGGCTTTGGGTAGGATTGAAACCGCTGCCTTCAAACAATGTGCACCTGGAACTGTAGAGATTCAATGTCTCTATCCACTGCACCACAAGCCCCAAAGGAAGATCACGGTCGGATTTTTTTTTTTTGTGTCTTATAAATCCAAGTTTTTGTTATCTGATCTTCTATTGTCGGGTCTATACCGAATGGTATATATCATTTAATTATTGGATTTTTTTTTAGATGAGTAATTTGTATATTTTAGTTATTTATTTATTTGCGGACTATTATCCTCATCTTTTTATTTAGTTTTGTTTTTAGTTTGTTTTACTATAAACATAGATTCGAAAAAGTTGTCAAAAAAGAACAAACAAATATATAACAAATAAATGTTATCAAAGGCAAGATAAGTTACTTTTCTACCTAACTGGATACTTTTTTAGTGTTTTTATTTAATATAACATGTTTATTCAGCTCGAAAAATATACAGTGTTTACCAATGTATTGGAAAATTTAAAGTGACGTTCGACTCTCTCTTGAACACGGTAAATTTGGGAAAATGAGTTAAAAATAAGAAACTATACAAAATACTGTTAGAAACCCACCGAATATATGTCAGCCTATGTCACAGTAACATATTGAGCAAGTTTCTAACAGTATTTTGTGTAGGTTTTTTTTTTTTATATTTTAAACTAATTTTCCCAAACTTACCGTGTTCAAGAGAGAGTCGGCCGCCATTTTACATTTTCCAATAGATCGATAAACACTGTATGTTTTTCGAGCTGAATAAACATGTTACATTAAATAAAAACACTAAAAAAGTATCCAGTTAGGTAGAAAAGTAACTTATCTTTGATAACATTTATTTGTTATATATTTGTTTTTTGATAACTTTTTCGAATCTATGTAATACAAACCCAGTTTTTTTTTTTTTTTATATAAAAAGATTAAAATAATAGCCTGCAAATAAATAAATAAATAAAATATACAAATTACTCACCTCAAAAGAATTCCAATAATTAAATAATACTTCAAACATCATTTTTCAAGTAAACCTTTATTTACTTGCCTCGCCACTGATGGATAAAAAATGAGTTCACTGCTTCTTAGCTTGAGCTAAAAAGAACACGCTCCTTTCTGTAAAGCTAAGCTTGACTAAAGCTCTGACTATCACATAATTTCAGAGTTGTAACTAAAATATTTTTTTTCAAGGGTAGTCACCATTTATCAAGGCCAAAAGTCCACTCAAGAATAAAAGTCAATGTGTGTCAGGTAGTCGGTGAGACACCACCGTGATGATAGGCAGTGGTGGCAATTTGGGTAAATTTGATTATTTAAGAGGACGGCTCAACTAGAACTTGTTTACATTAGATTTGAAAGCGATCATGTTTTAGTTAGGTGGTAAGACGCCGCACTGTATTGTGTTCCATAGATGGACAGTTCTAGCAAAGAAACTTTGGTCGAGTCCACACTCTTCTAAGCTCTCAAATTGGAGCGTCACCATTGGATACAGTTTTGCGTCATACCTAGGACCAGGGGCGTGCAGAGAGGGGAATGCTATAGGTGCCTAAGTACCTGTCTCTTTTACTCCTGTTTTAAAAGTGCTCTTTTCAGAGCGTATTATAGGCCTGTGCACCACCAAGACACGGTTTTTTTTTTTTTTTTTTTTTTTTTACTTGAACACCTGCCCTGAGAAACTTCTCTGCACGCCAGACAGTTTAGAAAGGAAGGGACGTTGATAGCGTTGGGGAATGGAATAGGCAGAAAAGTGTAGCAAAGATAAGGAAAGATAGATTAAAGGGTAGTTTTGTGGTGCGGAGGCGGACATCTTGCCCAAAGGTGTTCGAGGTAGCTTAGTGTAGTGTCTGGTAAAAATTCTATTTAATGCATGGATGGGACCCTGATAGGTATTACGGTCGCAGTCATAAATAATGACTTATTTTTCTCTCGGAGAAATGCCCCTGTTAGGTGATTGGTTACACACTTATCAATCAGTCTACAGGGTGCATTTATTCCATGAGACATAAAAAGGACTACTTCACCTCCTTTGGGAATCATAGTCCATCACCAGAGAGGTACCTGAAAGCAACGCCCCTATTCAATGGACGCCCAAGCACCAATTATTTTCGCCTGAAGGTAACTGCTCACAGACTTTCCTCACTCGGACAATGTCCAATTTCTTTCCATCTATACCAAACGTGGATTCCATGAACAAAGCTTCTTTCTTAGAACTGCACGCCTGTGGAACTCTGTTCCGTCTGCCTGCTTCCCACCTGACTACAACCTGGATGTCTTCAAGTCCAACGTTAACAAATTCCTAATGAACCGTCCCCCTTAAGTAAACACTTCATCAAATCTCCACACTAACGTACTGTACTTGCAATAACCCTTATTTCTGAGTGGCTTCTGGGCCTTGATAAGTGGTGACCACGATGTAAAAAAAAAAAAAAAAAGAAGCTAATTGAATAAATTCTTCCGTTGTTGTTATATAAAAAAGTTTTGTTTTTCTTTTCGTGCGATGGTTGTCGTTACATATAAATAAAATTATAGGAGTTGGTCTTAACACTCTCCGCTAAGACTAGCATCTATACTCCGACTTATGGGGATCTGAGATTAATGGTAACTAAGTAGTTACTCCACACTCCCCAAAGCTCCTAAAATTGGAGTCTCATCACCAGATGCATTGCAAGGTCATATCGAGGATATTGATTTCTTCAACAAAAGTTTTAATAAAAAACAATGATCACAAATTCATTTTTTGTCTTAAGCATGAAGCCCAAATCATTTTGGGAGGGGGTTCATGCAATTTTACAAAAAAAATCAAACAAAAAACTTTTTGTACATACATTACGCTAAACACTTTTACCGAAATACCGCATTCACTCTCTGGCTTGATCCTTCAAAATTAAAAAAAATAATAATAATACCTTTTTTCGATATTTTTATTTTTTAATGTCTTGACTAAACTGTACAAGTACCGAAATATATTATACGAGTGGTATTCATCCGGCGTTGTTCATATGAAGATATATTGCAATTTCATATGAAGATATATTTGCAATTTCAAATATAGTCTACAATTTTTGCAATATGAGATTTAAAACACCCAAACAAAAACAAACTATTAATGTAATGATGACGTTGTCTTAAAATAAAATTGGTTGCAATTAAATTTTATTTACAAAAAGAAAGTGTACATAAGTCGTGTTGGAGAGTGGAACAACATTTAAAAAAATCACCCAAAAAAAGAAAAATAATGAACAAAATAAAATGCTGGTGATGAAAGTTAGCAAGACCCCTCCTTTCTGCTAAGTTTTCCGGGAGATCCGAAAACAATCCGATCGGTCTCCAAATGGGAGTGAGAGCTAAGTGGGATGTAAAAAAAAGCAAATCGGAATGCAATATGGGAATAGATGGTGTCTTCCAATATATAAGACAATAGATTAAGGTGGGGAACGTGGGGGGGGGGGTCAAAATAAATGAGCGCACTCTGCCCACTATTCCTACTATTATCGCCGGTGTGTCCTGTCATTGTTGCAACTACTGCTTACGCTAAACATTCTTTGGAGCGGTTTTAATACTTTTCGTCGACGAGGGCTGCTAAAGACGATCTTTTTGCTGTTTCTTTCGCGATAGCGATTGAGGAGAGATATATTATACTATTCTAGGATTCCCATTCGCTTTTTATTTCAGTTGACTGATCTGGACAAATATATTAATTAAACCAACGCTGTGTGTTGGACAAAAGACGGGACAAAGTAATAGCAAAAAAAAAAAAAAAAAAAAAAAAAAATGCAACAACCCACAATAAACACAAAAGCGCGTCACGTATTCATGTGAGGTGAGAAGTGTCGAAACGAACATTTGGGATCATTTTACGCTTGCGCACTAAAAAAAAAAAAAAAAAAAGAAAAAAAAGAAAGAAAAAATGTCCAGAATTCTTGCTTTTTCCTCTTCTTTTTTTTTTAACCGCTCACCGTTCAATTTGATTTTTAAAAATATTTCTTGGCTTA
The DNA here is from genome assembly GCF_053919585.1 of Euprymna scolopes. Lineage (NCBI taxonomy): Eukaryota > Metazoa > Mollusca > Cephalopoda > Sepiida > Sepiolidae > Euprymna > Euprymna scolopes. Next base: position 44,556,364 of record NC_136503.1, read on the forward strand.
TATAAATTCTTTTTCTTATTTCGCATTGTTTTGTTCGTCTCCGTTTCCTTCTCTCTCATTTTCTTCCTCTTTTTATGTCTTTTTCTGAATACAAAAAAGAAAATAAACAAAAAAGCTTATTTCTATCTATTTCTCGCGGATTTTTTTTTTTTACGCTTCTTTGTTTATTATTTTTTTTTCGTCAATCATTATTTTTCTAAATTCTAAAGCTAAAAGAAGTATACATATTGATTTCTAGTTGATGTTATGATGTTGGTAGGAAAATAAACAAACAGCAGCAAATTCTACGCTCAGTACATCCGTTGTGCAGTTGTGCACTCAGTGTCTCCGTGCCCACAAGTAACTACTGCATAACATGTCCGTAATTAGAAAGACAATAATTAATAATCACACATCGGAGGCCAAACTGTGTTTGTAACGGTCCGTTCCCGCCTTTCTTAATAGCACAAGAAAAAGGGAATAATTCCCAATACGATTTATTGTACTGTGCACAATTACATCTAGAGATTCTGTTTCCCGTATTTTTTTTTTTTTTTTGATTGGAGCAAAAACCTCTTGCCAGAAAAGTTTGAACAATTTTGATTGCTAGTAACTGATTTTAAATATATATATATATATATATATATATATATATATATATATATATATATATATATATATATATATATATATACAAAAAATACAGCCACTATCATTATTTATTGACCACTTTGATTTCATTAGAACATTCATAAACTATAGCATATCTATTAATATACTCTATTTGCCTGTATATTATTATTGTTATTATTATTATTATTTAGAAATAGTATTATTCTTTATGATATAGAAGTAAAGAAATGCATTATTTCGCCATCTAGTTTACATACGTGTTTGTGGTTTGTGGTGTGTACAGATACACGTATATAGATTAGATGGCAACATTGATAAAAAAAGAGAGGCATTCTTTCTCGAAATGCTTACAAAAACATAAATAAATGTCAGAGGAGAAGCTTGAATAAATTGTGAGAGGGGGGAGACAGAAATAGATAGATAGTTGAGAGAGAGAGAGAGAGAGAGAGAGAGAGAGAGAGAGAGAGAGAACGGGCGAATTGTTGAGTTAGTTAGAAATTACGACAAGTTACAGCAATTAAGATGTCTTTTTTTAAAAACGAAATTCAATCCCAGAACTAAAATGTATTTTAGCATGCATTTTTTGTTGTTAAAGTAAATAGAGGGGGCTAAAAAGACTTAGATAAACAAGCGTAAGCGTTGATTAACTCTCATTTAGTACAATAGTGGATTTGGTAAGATACGCAACGACTCACAATTAAAGTGTGACCCAATAAAGCAAATATTCCAACTTAGATTTATCAAGCTATTGTTTAGCTACTAATAACAATTGTCTTGGCTCATCTTTTTTATATTATTGTACGAATACGATATATTTACCCAGGAGAAAATATGCACAATCTTTCTTCAATGTATTTTATATCTTAGAAACGAAAGTGAACTTACTTTTTAATCGTTCGCTAATGTTTGCTTTAAAAAAAAAAAAAAATTTTTTTAACAAACTAACTATTATTGCAGTGTATAAATAATCTACTTAGAAGATAGCGATTCATTTCTGCGTCCGCTATGGCGCTGACCGGAAGTATTCTTAACTCGTATTTTGTTTACGATTATTTTTGTTAAAAGATAAACGCATTGACAGGTGAATGTCTATCTTCGAAGTTATCAGATGATGACCTGTCTAGTTTTGAGTCTGTTTCACGTCTTTTCTTTCTACTCTCAACATCGTATATTTATTTAATATTATTTTTGTTGTTTTTGTTGTTGTTATCCTTTTAAAATGCGAAGTGAATGGCGAATGCGCACTCTCCAGAACTGGCCGTGCCCATTAACAATAACAATAATAACAGTAATTATGTGTCGCGGTTACTACTGTTCCAAGCAACCATCCGCATCCATATCTCCTCGTAACTTGTTCGTTTCGTTAACCACTCGTCCAGGCATATCAACTGCAGTTACCATGAGCAATACACATCATCTTAATGAACCACAACATGGTCGTCGTCTGCGCGTTGGAGATCAAAACAGCGCATCGCCCTTGTCATCATATTCGTTGCTTCCTGTTACAGCATCTATACTATTAAAATCGTCTTTAAAATCTAAGGTTAAAAATCCTCTGAAATTGACCCAACGAAAAACTAACGGTAACACCACCACCACCACCAACAACAACAACAACACCCCAATCAATATAACAGCACGGAATGGTAACTTCGTTGACGACAACGACCAAGGGAGAGATCCTTATAACGATCTGTTAGTTCAAAAAGTCCACCCGCAGCGGCCAATGCCCGCTGAAATAGTTACCCGCCAAACACAGTTACAACAGCACACGATTGGGTGTCCACCCCTAAACGAGAGCTTCATACAAGCAAACGATTCAGAGCCGACGTGCCGGACGTGCCTGTGTGATGAAGAGATCTTTGTGGCTGACTTTGTTCAGAACACTGTCGGCCTCACAACAACTCCATCATCACCGGGCGAACCTGACCGAAAGGAGGGAAGCGATAACCGACCGGACGTTTCATCTCGAGTCACAACTTCAAACACAAACATTGCTAGCAACTATGAAAGTTTATCCGATGAAAACGATTATCAACAGCTGAACAGATCAGCTCCTCCGCCATCTCGATGGTGCGTGTGGGTACCTTGTATTAATGTGACTTTTGCGCGCAACGAAAGTGACAGTAACAGCAAGGAGGCCTTTAAAGTGGGCAAATGTCTTATTGCCGTTGCATGTGTCTTGGCCGCCCTTTCTATATTTGGGGTTTTCCTGTCCGTTCACCGATTCTGTGAGCGAAGAGGCCACTTCCAACTGGCTTCTAGTGATGAAGATCTCTATTGACTAAAAAAGGGTATTGTGCAAAAGAAAGAGATAATATTATATATTTATGTATTTTGTAAATATACCTCTCTCTCTCTCTCTCTCTCTCTCTCTCTCTTTCTTTCTTCCCCTCTCATTCCCTCCCTCCTTTCGTCTCCTGACTTATTTTCTTTGATAAAATATGAAATATAGGTACTTGTACAGTTTAATCAAGACATTAAAAAAATGAAAATATCGGGGGGAAAAAGGTTATATTGTATGTATCCGTTTTGACATGAAAATCTCCGAAAAAAAATTAACTTAATTTGATCGAGTAGTTTTTTTGTTTACAGCGGAAAAACACGTTTTTTATGAGAGCGCGTTGAAGGCAGACATCTTGGATTTGTTTTAAATTTTTATTTGAATTTTAGAAACGACACGGGAGATAACTCCATGTAAAGCGCCGACACTCCCTCCCCATCTTTAATAACTAGGTTTTCTTCCTAAAAATCGAACCTTTTCTCGGTATCATAACAAATTGTTTTTTCGCTGTAAAATAAAAACTACTTGATGAAACGAAGTGAATTTTTTTTTCGGAGAACTTTATTCCATAACAGATACGTACAATTTAAACTTTTTTCGATATTTTTATTTTTTAATGTCTTGACTAAACTGTACAAGTACCGAAATATATTATACGAGTGGTATTCATCCGGCGTTGTTCATATGAAGATATATTGCAATTTCATATGAAGATATATTTGCAATTTCAAATATAGTCTACAATTTTTGCAATATGAGATTTAAAACACCCAAACAAAAACAAACTATTAATGTGATGATGACGTTGTCTTAAAATAAAATTTAAAAAACAAAAATTTCTAATTGCAGCTAATTGTAAAGCAGCGAGTAGCGAAATTAAAGTTTATCAATAAAAAATAATGAAATATTTAACCCCTTTTCAATCGTTCATTGAAATATACTTTGTTTAATTTTATTTTGTCTTATGAAACTAAGGAATTCTATATAAATGGAAATTTAAGTTTTTAGAAGACAATGCAATGCAGAAGTGTTAGACACAAACTGAGGCAAATTTGGAAATAGGGTTCGATCACGAATATCTCCAGTGTCAAATAACCCTTATGCACTGTGAAAACCAAAGAGGAGAGACATGACATATGAGAAATATTTGGCATCAAGTCCCCGTTTGCTGCTATTTTAGATCGTTTGAAACCATAACAGCAAGTTTTCGTCTCCCTCAATCAAGGCGAGAGGTTTAAGGGAGATATCAGATATTTTGTAATTTTTATACAAAACTAGGGGAAAAAATAACAACGATTGAAACATTTTATAGCTGTAAAAAAGTGCCAAAAATAGTCTCTGGATGATGGATGCTCCCCTTAATGTGCGACCTTAAGGGCAAATGTCACATAGCCCACTACACAATTCAAGTCATTACCTTTCCAACAAGCCTTCATTTGTTAAATTCTGATCAATAGTCGCTGAGATTTGGAACTTATCAAATTACCAAAAGAATGGGCATATCTTCGACCAGACTATCCATTCATGTGTAATCACCTTTTTCTTTACCATATTCCCTCTGCTTAACTTATTTTGTTTTCAAGTAAGATCTTTGACTTACTTGTTGTTTCATCAAATAGTTCTGCATGCAAAATCCGATCCCGCATTTTGCTAATTCCTACCCTCTGATGAGAAAGAGAGTATTTGAAACTCCGCGGATTAAGGACTATCCATTTATCTAGTGTTTCCTTTTCAGATTAAATATGTTTTTAACTCATTTCAAAGTGTTTTTTAACATATTTTATTAACTGTTTGCTCATATAAATTTACAGAAAGTTTAGATCAGATAAGTCATGACTTAT
>NC_136503.1:44563600-44633600 GCF_053919585.1 Euprymna scolopes
ATGAGATTATTCTATAGAAGCAAACCGTCATAAGACAGAGAATAAGACTTACCAGACCACACACACACACACACACACACACACACACACACACACACACACACACACACACACACACACACACATTCTTTTTTTATTTATAGATTTAATCCTGTCTTGGAGAAAATGCTCAATATTCAAGATAGAACATCAACATACAAGGGTCATTCCAACAGAAAAGCCTCTTATTTTTTAACTAAAAAAAGTTGAAGAGTTACAAAGACGGAAGTGGTATCATTAAACGATCGACCTTTTGTGCTCCAGAATTTATTTTTCCACATAGTCACCACCATTCTCAATGCACTTTTGCCAGCGATAAATGATGGCTGTACATGGACATCTGTAGTGTGTTTTTCATACAAGGTTCATTCCAAAATTAAAGGATCCTGTTTTTTTTTTAATTCTTTTGTGTTCCAGAATTTATTTTTCTACATAGTCACCACCATTCTCGGTGCACTTTTGCCAAGAATTATGTCTATGATAAAAGTTGGTTTCTTAAAGTCTCACACTGTCAATATCTGCAACAGAGAGAGGAAACTTTCAGGTCATAAATGCATAAGTTCAATCATCATAACAATGGAATTTGCAATCCTCTCTGATCAATTTAAGTGGAATAAAACGTAGGAGGCATTACTTTTTGGTAGCCCTCTCCCAACCTTGTATGAGAGGAATTAAACGATGCAAATCGACCTTTACAAAATATACTGTCCAAAAACAAGAAATATAACACCAAAAAGATTCTTTTCTTATTCCATGGAGTTTCAAAAATTAGGCTTTATTCTTCAGAGGAAAATAACTAACAAATATTTTACTAGTTATTTTACTATGAAAAAAAAAAAAAAAGAACACCTAATTTTTGAACCGCCATGGAATAAGGAAATAATCTTTTGGCACTTGTGTTTTTTTTTTTTTTTTTTTGACATTTTTTTTTTTTTTTTTTGCTTTCATTTTTGAAGACCTTCTTTCGAATTAGGGGGGAAACAAATCGAGAAGACCCTATCCAAAAATATTTAGGTAAAAACAAAACAAATCCTCTAAAGTAATACCATAATACAAAATCATTATCTCTACATTTATTGAATTAAAATAAAATTAAGAAAAGTCTATTAATAACCTTATTCACCAAGAACTTGCGAATGTTACAAAAATATACACAATTCTTCAATAAATATTCTCCAATCACGAATTGTGTGATACAACATGATATGGCACTCTCATCTGAGCCAATATCATATGCCCACAAATATAAAAAAATAAATTATGTTTGTTAGGGCCAAATAAAATACCTGACTATCCCCAAAATAATCTTTTCTAACTACAAAAAATCTTTGGACAACTTCTTCCTGGAAATTTTCATTTCTTTTACTTATTGTTTGATAAAACTCAAGATAGCAGTCTTTATAGACTGTAAAATGTCGGTATTTTTTTTCTGGTCCAAAGTTTTAAAAAAAAAGATATTCAATGTATTAATATCCATTTTCAGATAAATTTTTGGAAAAATTTTAGTGTCTTTTTGATTTGTCTTCAAAAATGAAATAAAAAATATCGTCCGAAATAACACAAATGCACAAGTACCAATTTTTTCTATGTAGTATTCCTTTTTTTTTAACAAGAAATTATTAATTTGCATAGTTTAATCCCCACCTCTCTCCCTCTCTCTCACACACACACATATATATTACCGCAGAAGAGGAATAGGGCTCCGAAACACGCGTGTCCGTAGATTACTGTTTTTAAAAAATAATAAATGTATATATATATATATATATATATATATATATATATATATATATATATATATATATATATATATATATATTAATGAAAACAAAGGGATGTAGTGTTTACCTGATATATGCAATGGTAAACTTCAAACTAATATAAATAAACAATATTTATATATAGAAAATGTAATCCCAACTGAATTAAAAAAGCTCAATACGCAATAGAGAGTAGAGCTTATTATAAGAGAAAGAAAATCAAAACTGTAAGTTGAACTTTTTTTATTGTAAAGTTCAACTTTTCAGTTTTAATTTTCTTTCTCTCTTATATATATATATATATATATATATATATATATATATATATATATATATATATATATATATATATATATATATATAATTATATTTTTACTATATTGATTAAATACCTATAAACACTAATGTTTTATCCTTTCGGGAATCTTCAGTGCAGCGTGTCATTATTAACACCAGTCTACAGATTCGAACCCGGTTAGTGGCCTGGCAAGACCGCAGGGAATACAACTGAACCAGCAAAACTGAAGCTGGCCTGCAGGACACTATATATATACAATTGTAGGCAAATTTGGGCATATTTTATTGGTTTGAAAATATAGGTTCTTTTTACTAATTGTCATAAAATTTTAACCATAGAATAGTATTAGAATCTTCAAAAAGCCAGCAAATTTTTATGTAGTTTCATCCCATAGAAGCAAAGATATGACCTTTTCAATATTCAATTTGGCTCCGAGTATAGATATATCCATATATAGATATACCACCTTTTTGGGAAATTTTATAAGATCCAAATCTCAGTGACTATTGATCATAATTTGTACAAATGAAGGCTTGTTGGAAAGGTAATGACCTGAATTGTGTAATAGACTATGTTATATTTGCCTTTAAGGTCACCAATTAAGGGGAGCATCCATTATCCAGAGCCTATTTTTGGCACTTTTTATAGCCAAATATTTCTCATATGTTATATCTCTCCTTTTTAGTTTTCATATATAAAGTAAATTGCACAGTTTATAAGGATTATTTGATACTGGAGATATTCATAATCGTACCCATTTCCAAAAGAGAGGAATACAACATATGAGAAATATTTGGAATCAAGTCTCCCGATGCTGTTATTTCAGATTGTTTAAAATCATTAGCAGCAAGTTTTAGTCATCAAGGCCAAAGGTTTTGAGGATATATATTTATATATATATATATATATACATATATATATATATATACATGTGTGTGTGTGCGCGCACGCGCGTGTGTGTAAGGTTAGTGGGAGAGAACCTCAACAGTGTTCGATTATTAAGCAAAATTTCTAAAATAAGAATGTAATATTTATCTTTACTTTTATATAAAAGGAACTGTGTGTGTGTGTGTCTGTGTGTGTCTGTGTGTGTATGAGTTCATTCCCTATGAACTCGATAACGGCTGGGCTGATTTTCATAAAATTTCACACGAATGTACTTTATGTGACTGACAGTGTTCTTAGATAGTTTTTTTTATTGGAACGCGTTTGATAAGTATCGATAATTGAAATAATCTGATGAAAGAAGAAACAAGCGATTTTTACCAAAAATAACACTGCATTTGAGAAATTTTATAACTACACAAGCCGAAAAACTCAGGATATAAAATCAGCAGTTGGCTCTTTGATTTGACAGGGGCACGTTTGAAATGAATTTTTCTGTTTAAATCACAATTAAACCATGGTACTTGATTTTTGCATTGTAAACTTTATTTCAAGTCAATATATTAAATCCTTTTATAAAATCAAAAGTAAGTTTCTCTACAGTGCAATATATACTACTATGTATTGTAGACTAAGTCATTGCAGGAAGGATTTAAAAATGGGTAATTTTACCAATTTCAATGACAATAAAATATGGGGGGGTGAAACATTTGCTATATGCAAATGCATTCGAAATGACGTCACCAGTAGCAAAAAAGAAAGATTTTAAAAAGGAGATCACATTAGAGACGGAGATCACGTGAGAGGCATGGAGAATGTTTGAGATCACGTGGGTGATGTCATGGTCGTAACAATGAGAAAATAAATGTTGTTACAAAGAAAAAGCGAGTTGATGTTTTTTTCTGTTATTTGTCTACTTTACAGCTGAGGCCACAATATGTGTGCTCCCAGACAACGTTACACATCATGTATGTGCCAGCATCCCTTTATAAAATTGTCTGACGATTGAGATGAAATTATCAGAACATCAAAATTTGGCCATGATCTTCCACAGTTCTGCCTGGATTACAGTATTGAAGGTCTTTGACAGATCAACAAATGTTGTGTAGAGGTCCTATTGTTTTTGACGCTTTCCCTCGAGTTTATAAGCAAAAACATCATGTTAACTGTACCAAACTCTGCACGAAAACTTCATTGATTTTCCGAGAGAAGACCATCTTCCAGGTGCTTGATTGAGCAGTAACCTTGCAAGAATTTTACTGGCTATACTAAGAAGAGAGATTCCTTTGTCATTGTCACAGCCTTGTCTTTTCCCTCTCTCTTGTAAATATGTACTATGGATGTATTTATGGATTCGTAAAGAAGTAGGACCTTCACCGATAATGAAAGAAGAAGCTCATGGATTATTTTTGTCAATGTTTTATATATTTCTGAGGGTGTGTCAGAAGCTAGAGTTTTGCTACAACAAAACTGTTTTACAGCTTTCACAACTCATCAATGGCCTCATCATTTATTAAAGAACGCCTGGTCAGTAAAGAGTTGAAGTTTCAGCTCATCTGTCTTAGATACTGCATGCTCTGCTATCAATGTTGCCCTGCCAGCATTCAGTAGTTGAGAGGTACGGGAAGCATGAAATCCATGTATTGCTATGAACGCATCATAGAATCTCTTTGTCATGCATGTCTACATATTTTTGTATTTCCAGAGATTTGTCACTGAACCATTTATTTTGCATTTCATATAGTTTTGCGTGAACAATACTGCGGATTTTTGCAAATGCTTCTTTTCTTTGTAACACATGTATTTTTCCATGAGAAGTCTCTGAACCCCCCGATCATTCTCATAAAACTCATTCTGATGCTTTCTCTAGGATGGTTCAAGCACTTTCCAGTGACAAAGTGTATGCAGTATATATTGCCAGTTATCTTTGATGTCAGAATGACCAGACTATAGGTCAGCAAGTCTTCCATTGAAATGATTCACAAGGAGAGTTGCATTTGCTTCCACTTCTAGTTTGGAGACATTGCCCATTTTTTTTTTCATCTAAGACCACCACTTGGCTGCAATGCAGAGTCTCAGCTTTGAGATAACTAGTATGTGGAACATCTAGCGCTCTGCATCACACATGACTTTGCTAATCAGAACATCCTGTCTACCTTTCTGATGATGATATAGTCAATGAGATGCCAATGCTTGTGCCTTGAGTGTATTAGACTGATGCAACACAGTGTTTGTGATTTAGAGATCACGGGCGATGCAGGTCTTGAGGAGCAGCAATCTGTTACTGTCACACTAAAAGATTATGAGACAGAAGCAGCAGTTGTATAAGCTGTAACATTGGTATATGCGTTTATTTAATGTGTATGTATGTGAATACTTTACTTTACTGTTCGAATATTATCAGTAGCAGCGCCTAATTCTCGATTAGGCGCCATATTGCCTGTTTTTTTTCAGTTCCAGTGATAAATTCATTAATTACACACATGAATTATATTTTTTCTTCACTAGATCCAAAACTCGCGTTTTGCCTCCACAAATAATTCTATAACAAGAACAAGTAATGCGACGAATACTTAAACAAGTTATGGAATCAACAACTTAATACGTTAAGGCCTCAATAATCTAACACATCATGTGTTTTGTGACATAGCAGATTATGGCCGCCAGACAAATCGGATTTATTTCAGTGGAGATGAGGAATATTTTCAATTATGGTGGATCAAATTTGTATCATTTCTACTACAAAATTTGTCTTATAGTATAGAAACAGGTGTCGACGTGAATGAAAATGCTTCTTACCAGAGAAGAGCGTAAAAGTAGTTGTATTAATGTTGCAATTCCTGGAAGACAAAAGCCTGCCATTAATAATAAGAGATGCAAGAAAATCATGAAGAATAGCGAAAGAAATATTAAAAACTCATTATTATTGGAAACAGTAAATCCATATTTATACTCTATGCATTGAACTGACATTATTAAAAAATGAACTCCGTAGATACGGCTACCGACTACCGACTATGTCATACGATCTGAAAATATTTCTTATATAGAAAATGAAACACACACACACACACACACACACACACACACACACACACACACACACACACACACACACACACACACATACACACGGAGAGAAAGAGAGAGAGAGAGAGAGAGAAAGATGTAGGTTTCTTTTTTCTCATAGGAAATCTTTCCTAATATATTGAATCGTTTTTCGTCTTACAGACCGTTACAAGTTCATAATAGAGACACGGAAACTTTATGTTATAGCACGACTACAAGATATTTACTTAAAAATAAAATGATATTCTTAATTTTTTGCCATTGTGTAAAACAAAAAATTTTGAATGTCATCAATCAGTCACATGGACTCTTGACAGAATTTTGGAGGTCGTTCGTTATCTAAATTCGCCTTTGGGGTAAAAGGAATATATATAAAAAAAGAAGGAAACAATAATAACACAAAAGGGAGCAAATAAAGTAATGATCCCAAGAATGTGATTCAATACGGTTTTTTTTTTTTTTATTAACCTTTAAAAATGAGCTTGTGCTGCTTTTAATATTCAAAGCATGGGTAATTTCACAATTATAGTAACAATAAAAAACATGAATATCTCAATAAAATAATAAACCAACTAGAGCCATAAAATATTTTTTTAAATGAGATAATTATTTTAAAATAATTGCTGTTTCACGTGATAAAAGTTAACGACGTCGAAAACAATAAAGAAAAATGGGTTCTTCTTCATTATTGTAAAAAAAATTCGAAAATTGTAATATTGAATTTCAAGTGGAAACGCTGATATCTACTTTACTGTTATGTCACAGTAATGACGATATCCAAAAATTACGAAAAACGATAAGGTAGAAGTTTAATTATTAATGAAAATAGATTTTGAAGAAAATTAGCAAAAATTAAGTTTTGCACAAAAATAAATAAATAAATAAAAATAATAAAAGAAAGAAAAGAAAGAAAAGAAAAAGAAAAAAGATCCAGAGAGTTCTAATTGTAACAAAAGGGAGGTAAATATTTTCTGAAAACTGAAAATCTTTGGCCAATTTAACAAAATCTAATTTTCGCTAATTGTCTTTGAACAGTTTTAATTAATAATTAAATTCGAAAATAGCTTTTGAAGACAATTAGTGAAAATTGAGTTTTGCAAAAAGAAAAAAAAAAAAAGAAAGAAAAGAAAAAGAAAGAAATAACCACAAAGTTCTAATTGTAACAAAAGGGGGGGTAAATATTTTCTGAAAACTGAAAATCTTTGACCAATTTAGCAAAACTTGAGGTCAGAATAATCATAAGAATAATCCAAATTATAAAAAAGTAAAATAAATTTAAAGTAATGAATCCCGGGCAGCGCTTGGTAAGAACAGCTAGTATATTATTAAATAAGGTCAAACTTTTGTTGATTTTGTTTCTGAATAGTTTTCATTTTACAAAATGACTCATTGATTTTGGTTCGTTCCTTTTCCTACAGGTTTAGTTAGTACATGTAATTAGCAAGAAAAGATTATCTGATCTGAATACTTTTTAAATGATGCCATCTGAAAAAAGAAGGAAAGTATTTTGACGAATAGATAGATTTTTTTTATTTTATAAATGGGTCACCACTTATCAAGGATCGAGAACAACTCAAGGATAATGGTAAATACATTTTCAGTTGGACAATGATTTCATTTGGGGGAAAATGAGAATCTGCATTTTAGTGGTGAAAGTAATGTCATGATTTCTCGATTGCCTATGACCTAACACAAATTGTTCACGCATCCACCAGTATGCTCGACTCCGACAAACAATATGCAAGTCTCCTTGAATTTTTTCTTACAACTTGCCTAGAAATGTGTTCATCCTCATTCTGTCTCCATTGAGATCTTCTGATCACTTAGTTGTCTTGATTAAAATAATAACAAAATGTAATAAACCCTCAGATATATCCTTCCATCATACTGTATATCGATACTCTATGGCTGATTGGGATACTCCCAAACATTTATATCAGATATAACTTTGCACTTCACGTTCAAAAAGAATGTGTCCTCCATAGTATCAGACTTAACTGAATGGTTAATTGTCGGTATAGATCACTTCATACCCTCGAAGAAATTCCAGCAAAATCCCAACATCCAGCCGTAGTTCCCCACAGAATGTGCTGCTGCCATTACACACAGAAATCACTATTTCCATTGCTTCCAACATATAAATGTTATGAAACTACAGCTACCTTTAGGACTGCCGGTAACGATTGTAAAAGAGTAATAAAATATGTAAGAGATTCGTATGCTCAGTATGTCAAGTTTAAAGTAGCTGAACAACAGCTTGGTTTCCCACCAGTTTTGATGAATAACAAACACGGTCCTGAACAGAAGCGTGTCCTCTATCCCTACCATCATCAATGTAATTTCGTCAGCATCAGACAAAGCAAAACTCTTGTCAAGAACTCTGCAGCAAATTTTACCCTTTGCAATCCGGGCCACTTATCTCCCCCACCATTTTTCTCTTGTGACTGAAAACATACTATGTGACATGCAAATATCTGTACACGATGTTGCCAAGCTTATCAAAAACCTTGATTCCAGTAAAGAAACTGGCCACAACGCCACTCCAGTTATTGTGCTCAAAAAGCTTCAACCAGAACTAGCTCCCATACTTACAAAGCTGTTTAAATATTGCCTTAAGGAGAAATGCTTCTCAACACCCTGGAAAACTTCATCAGTCTACCCTGTCATCTCTCTCTCAGTACAGACCAATTAATCTCCTGTGTGTCATAAGTAAGCTGCTAGAATCTGCGATAAACGACTTCAGTTACATGCAATATGGTTCTTCAAGATCTACAGCTGACATACTAACTGTTATATCACACAGGATTAGTGAATCTCTCAACAGGGCCTTCGTTTCTAGAGAAATAGCTCTTGACTTAATATAATGAAGGCTTTTGATAGAGTGTGGCATAAAGGTCTACTTCACAAGATCACCAGCTATAGAATAGCTGGAAATGTCCTATCAATTATTAAATCCTTTCTCTCTGATAGGTGTATAAGCGTAGTTGTTGATGGGCAGAAATTAGAAACTCATTGTATTAACACTGGCATCCCTCTATGTTCCATCCTAGGTTGAACTCTCTTCCTGATCTTCATCAATGATCTCCCAAATCACATTCTTAGATCATTCATAGACATTTATGCAGATGGCAACATAATTTATGACAACACTTCAAAGACCGACAATGACCAAGATCTTTCTGATTCTCTCTTTTGTGATCTTGAGAACATGGCGTAAAAAGGTGGCTAGTTAATTTTAATGCATCTAAAACCAAGCTTCTCTCTTTCCATCATAATCGCTCTGACCCCTATCATGCCCCAATTAAAATAAATGGCTCTCATCTTGGATAACCTCCATGTCTTGACAAGCTTCTGGGACTGACCTTCAATCCTGATCTGAAATGGAACACATACATCAAATCTGTTGCCAAGATTGCTGGAAAACTAGTGTGCTCATTCTATTGCTTCAGTAGGTATCTCATTATCGACGCAATCCTCTATCTGTATAAAAGCCAGGAACGTCCTAAAACATAGTATTGTTGCCATATCTGGGCAGGAACTGCTCGGCGCACCCTATCCTACCTTGATAGAGCTCAAAACCAGGTTCAAAATCTAATAGATGATGCCTTTTTCTCTTCCCTGCAACCTCTTTCCCACAGAAGAGACGTTGCAAGCCTGTCTCTGCTCTATTGCCATTTTCATGGCAAGTACTCGACTGAACTCCAATCTATGGTCCCCCTTTTGCCAAACCTCCACAAAAAACACTCAACTAGCTACAACCACTATATATTTCTGTCTGTGTCCACATCTAAACGCAGATTCCATGAACAAAGCTTATTTCCCAGAATTGCCCACCTATGGAACACTGTTCCGCTGGGATGCTTGCTGACTGAATACAATATGGTAACCTTCAAATACAATGTAAACAAGTATTTGTTGAGTCGTCCGCATAAATAATCAAATTCTGTCCAATTTAAACCATTAACGATTACTACACTAGCACCTTAAATTCACTATCCTCGAGTGGTTTTTGGCCCTTGATAAGTGGTGACTCCCAAGTTAAAAAAAAATTGTTTTAGTTACTTTTGTTTACTTGTTACACATTTAACTTTTTTTTTATAGAGGCTGTAAATCTTTCTTTACGTTTCAGTCATGTAAAATAAAAATAATTCCTGACAACATCAGGTAGGGAAAGCTAGTACTTTGTATAAATGAAAAAAAATATTATAACATCTAGAATACATTTAAAACAATAATGCCATACGTTTTAATCATATTTATCATATTTCCATATCAATGAAATTGCTATAAATCAAATTTATATAATTACATTTGTTTCTTGTTCAGAGGTTCGAATGCAATGTGAGCCATTTGCATCTTTCCTGGATGGCTTGTGCAATAGTCTGAAACAATCAAAGGCTTGCTTGGCTGAAAACGGGGAAGAAATCAGCGTCATTGAACCAACAGTCACATCTAAATTCATCGATAGTACAGATAGGAAAATGCCAGGTAAGAGACATTGATTTATATATTTTTTTTCTGCAAAAGTTTCACAAAACAAAACATTAGGCACAAGGTCAATCAAAAAATTGGGGAGGGGGGGGTCTATGGTCATTGTCATCACTGTACTTTTGATTGGTCTACGCTAATCCTAGCTAAATTTCTCATACCACAAATACACCAGCGGTCGTCCTACTTAAGATTCCCAAATCAATTTTTTTTTTTGTAAATAATATATATATATATATATATATATATATATATATAAAATTTTAGAAAAAGTAGTTTATTGATATTTTATTTGTATGGGGTGCAGGAAAAAGTAAAAAAAAAAGAAAACCCAAAAATGTTAGTAGGACCCTCCCAACCCTCTCTAGATGGTAGACCGCCCACAGCTTGATGAGGACCGAAAACAAGCAGTTTGGTCTCTAAATGGGGCTGAATTCTAGCCAGGGTCAAAGAAAAAAAATAGAGTAAAATATCTTGTAACAGTTGTTAATCTGATGGTTGCATTTCATATCGTTTGGTGTAAAATAATACTAGGCGCTATAGTTTTCCTCTTTTTAAAGACACCTAGGGGTGGGATGATCAGGTTATCTTAGAGGAGCGTCAAACATAAATGCTCCTGCCTGCCTGGTGGTTTGCCTCCAACTCCACCTTATCCCCATGAGCCACTCCCTCTTGAATTTTCCACCTGTTCTCATGTCCATGATATCATAAAAAAATCTAGAAACATTCATGGTGTGTAGGCCTGATCTCATCCCTGCTATACTGATTTTGAAATGCTTTGCTGAGCCAGCCCCTGTCCGCTCCAAATAAACAAATACATAGGCGAGTCTTGCTTCCCTGATAGCTGAAAAATCGCCTCCATAGTACCAGCATTCAAGAATTCTGGAAATCTCTTCCTATTTTTTACTAAAATCTTTCAGTCATTAGTCAATCAAGTCTAGTTCACCATCTTGTAAATGCTAAGCTTCTTTCTGACCAACAGTATGGATTAAGGCAAGCCCATTCTACTGCAGATATTTTAACCAGCACCTCTGAATGCATATACCATGCACTGGATAAGGTAGGGAAAGCAAGAGTTGCAATCGTTGATATATTCAAAGTTTTTGAAATATGTTAGCATAAAGGGTTTCTCCTGAAAATTAAATCATATGGTATTTCTGGACGAATAATTAACATAATTAGATCCTTTCTAGGCAAAAGAAAAATCTGTACATCAAAACAATAT
Organism: Euprymna scolopes; assembly: GCF_053919585.1. NCBI lineage: Eukaryota > Metazoa > Mollusca > Cephalopoda > Sepiida > Sepiolidae > Euprymna > Euprymna scolopes. Next base: position 44,575,365 of record NC_136503.1, read on the forward strand.
GATATTAATGCAGATGTGCACCAGGATTCGATCCTTGTACCTTTGTTATTCCTGATATTCATAAATGACTTACCTGATGAAATTGTGTCCGAGATGGCTATATTTGAAAATGACACCATACTTTATAATAGACATGAGGGTAAAAACGAATGCACAAATATCCAAGGTAATGGAAGAAAATCTAGAAAACGACCTTCAGTCGCTAATGGAATGGGGCCATAAGTGGATGGTAACGTTTAATGCTACTAAGACTAAACTCCTTTCCTTTAACAACGATAAAAACTTTTACAACCACTGATTGCCATGACAAATGACACCCTACATGAGAGCCCATCTTCCAAATACCTTAGCTTAACATTCACAGACAACATGGATTGGAACAAATACATTGAAGACATTGCCAAGGCTGCTGCAAAGAATGTGGGTTCCCTCTACCGTGCAAGAAAATTACTCACACCAGAGAGCTTCCTATATCTTTATAAAGGAACAATTCGCCCTTACATGGAGTACTGTTGCCACATCCGGGTCGGAGCATCTATCACCAGTCGTTCACTCTTAGAAAAAATCCAAACAAGAGTCACAAATCTAATAGGTCCTCTCCCTCTCTCTCTCTCTCTCTCTCTCTCTCTCAACAAGAGTCACAAATCTAATAGGTCCTGCCCTATCGGCCAAGCTCTAATCTTTGTCCCATCGCTGCAATGTTGCATTCCTGTGTCAATTTTACAAGTACTTCAATGGAATATGCTCTGACGAACTCATAGAACTTGTGCTCCTTCGATGTACATGCTCCCAAGTAATCTGACAAGCAGCAAAATCCCCCCCCTTCACTGTTGAGGTCCAGACGCTGTAGTAAACCACATTAGGTGCATGATGCTATTGTCTCAAGAGACAGAAGTTTGCCAATATATATATATATATATATATATATATATATATATATATATATATATATATATATATATATATATATATATATATGCATTTTTTTATTTTAGAAAAGATCGTCTGCGTAGAAGATGAGTTTCAATGTTTGTCTGGACATTGCATTCTATGGACGAAAAGATGTGATGGTTTTGCCGATTGTGATGATAAAAGCGATGAGAATCTCTGCCAAATGGAAGAAATACCCGAACTCACAACAGCACCAAGTAAGTCATTTTATTGTGCTGCAAAATCGTTTTTTTTTTTTTAACTATTATTAATGTTATTTAATTTAACCTTTGTTGGATTTTTAATCTTTGTCTAAAAACCAATTTAACTTGTTTGAGATGATGAAGATGCTGTTGTACTAATATCAGAAATTCCGTTGTCGTTCCAGACATTTAAGCATTACACATTTACTCTAAAATCTCAAGAGAGTATGCTGTCAGCTGAACATGTGGCATTTTCAAATACAAAATAGAAGTCGTCATGCATACATGTGCGGATTTTTTTAACGTCTCTGTTTCCCTTCATTGCGTTTCATAAGTGTCCGTCGATCGTTTCGTCTGTTTAACTAAGACGGCTGAACTCTTCTGATGAAGAAAGATTCAAGAAGACGTCCGCTGAATTTTTTGTTTCAAGGTTTTATTTAGAGACAATGAACTTATGTGTGAGAGACCAATGCTATCTGTTATCTTAATAATTATTTATTCTTTAAACTTAACTTACTAACTTAACAAAATTATTAAAGAATATATTAAAGAAAAAGTTTGTGACATTCAATCAGCAATGTCCCATCTAATTTGTCGCACCTGGCCCCAAACCACTGAACAAATATTTTGGTGCTTTAGGCAAAAATAGATTTAATTTATGTGGCTTAACTGAAACATGTTTACACTGGAAAGTAGATTTCAGTTGATTATTTTTATTAGCTTGTTTTTATTATTTGAAGTTTTATTTATAAAGTTGTATTATGTATTGTACCGTGTTTTCAATAACAAAATAAAAGACGTTCTTTATACATATGTGGGGAGCAGTGTGTTTATACCTGGGCCTTTTATCACCTTGTTTAACGTTGCCGTCGATCGTATCATCTGTTTAACTGAGATGATTAAAATATTTTCATGAAGAAAGGCACAAGGGAGACGTTCGCTGAGTTTTTTTTCGGGGATTCATTTAAAAACAATTAGGTATGAGAGACTAATGTTATCTGTTATCTTAATTATTATTTATTCCTTAAACGTAACTTAACGAAATGAGTGACACAGGTCAGACCGCGGTAACCTTCACTGTGACTATCAGTTTTCTACATCATTGGCCGTGGCACGTTTGCATGGCTTCTCGAAGAGACTGATCTGAAAACCTTTGTTTCTCTCCTAAAAAACGTGACGTCATTCGTCATCGTTCAATTCTGTTTTGTCTACCGCGTTTGACCTTTACCCCCTGCCTTAATCATCCGTCATCCGTCTTTCATTCAATTCTGGGAATCATTCTGTTTTATAAATCTGGGTTAGCATGCATTCAGCATGTACCATTGTTAAAACTCACACTAGCTAACTTAATCGTAACATTGAAGCCAAATATTTAACTAAAATATTGTTTTGTTAAGTAAACTTTGAAAGAGTAATTTTTACATAGAAAGTCGGAAGTTAGTGAAAGATATATTTGTGTAATATCAATAGTTTTATTATAATTTTAAATTAGATTTTCGTTCTACTTCTTAACTGAACAGCAATAAATATACCAAAATAAATGAAAGAAAATATAGACGTTACATAAATAAGATCTATTTCCTTTTACACTTGCATGTAATCACTCACAGAGTGATTAGTATCTGGTCAGAATTAACAGGCATGATTTTATTCGTGTAGTGATACGCTGGGAGATTAGAAAACTTTGTGTATACGCAGCCTATTTCTACTTCTGTCCAAACCATTCCGTGCCCATATATAAGCAATCCTATTCAAAATGTCAAGGTGACAAGATGTATAACCACGGCTACTGAGAAAGTAGGCCAGTGAACATGACAGCGTGACGTCATTTCCTGATCAACACGTAGGTATAGAAAGTTTCCGGTGTTGAACCACGTGGCCATTAAAATATTTTCCGTTGCCTTAGATTGTACATGTTTTTTATTCTCCTAAAGAGAAAAAACAATTCTCCATTTGGATAATTATATAACTGCAATTATTATAATAATTGCACATTGGGATAATTTTAATCTAACAAAATATAATAGTAAGTAGGTTGTTTTTGAATTTTTTTTATCTATCAAAGGAAATCGAATATTTCTTTTTTTTTCAACTGCAAAACACAATTTTTATATGAGAATATTTTTCAGTCTGTTCTTTTAATAATAAATAAAACTTTTTATTGAGTATTTCCAAATATTTTAAAGTTAGAAGCATTTTTCACGACATTTTTTTTAACTAAAACAATTGATAAATTCACTATTTTAGCACCGGGCGTAATTTATTTCTTTGAAATATATTTAAAACTTAAAAGTTTTTGTTTGTTTCTTTGTTTTATAGCATTTTATCTGTAAATAATTTACATAACTAAAATGGGAAATAAAATAGAAAATTTTCTATTCTCTCGAACACATTCACTTTATTCTTTAAATTCTTTATTCTCTCGAACACTTTACATGTTAAATACATGTTAAAATTCATTAACTAATCGGTTTTAATTAAAGTTTTGATATGAACTAAAAATAAAGAGTACATCAAATTTTAGTTAACATATTTTCTTGTGTTTATCGTATAAATAAATATTGTTTGCTATTTATGCCGTGTACTTACCATGCTGAAATAATAAGAAAGCCATTCTTAATAAGGAGAGGCTTTCTAACTATTCTGCACTTTCACCTAACAATTTGATGAAAACAAAAGATACCATCAAACGTAACTTGAAAATCCTATCTAAAATATAGCACAGTGCGTACACTGCACAAGCACTATTATTATTATTATTATTATTATTATTATTATTATTATTATTATTATTATTATTACAACAACAACAACAATAATAATAATAATAATAATAATAATAATAATAATAATAATAATAATAAAAGTACTTCACGGAGGACATGGACCCTGCGTAAACGGGTTTTAATTTAATGGTTGCTTCCTAAAAAGTGCATACGCAAAAAGTTTTCATTAGTTTATTTAATCATGAAAACTTTTTTGAAGGTACTATTGAGCCCTCCCCCCTCCAAAAAGGCCAAAATCATTACATGAATATGTATGGAAAAATAAATGTAACAAAAAATAAAAATATTTAGTGTGGGAAATATAATAATAAAAAATAAATTAAAATGAAATGAAAATAAAACAAAAACATGTACAAAATAAAAGTATGAATCAAATTTAATTAAAGAAATAAAAAAAATCGAAAAATAAAATAAATACATGCTCGATTACAAAAAAAATTAAAACCCGTTTACGCAGGGTCCATGTTCCCTGTGAAGTGCCAAAAAACACTGTAGATGACCTCGACTAGCGCCACACCAACTAGTTGTGAAGGGTCAGGGAGGATGGAAAATCTGAGGTGGGAGAGTACTAACCAGATCTCTACTGGGAGTGTGCAGTTCAAATCTGGTACCTTAGGGAGGCATTTTTTCACCTAAACCTCAGGAAACACCAATAACCGATGCCAACGAGAACTCGATGGCAAACGGCTGCTGCGATAACGTGCAATCATCTGCATGAGTGGTCAAGAGGTGGAGAACATTGGAAATCTGAGGAGACTTGTTGTCACGCGGTCTCCAGCAAAGACCTCAGGTTACTGCCAGTGAGCGATCACTGATGGTGGCCTGTGAGACAACTCCTAGTCAGTGAAATAATAATAATAATAATAATAATAATAATAATAATAATAATAATAATAATAATATCCCCCTCCCAAATTCACCACTCATTGATTTAATATCGTAGATGTTTACTATATTTTCTTAGTTTTTAACCAATGTTCACATTATAGTATGATTGTCTTTTAGTAGTTATGTGAACTTAATTTTCATATTCATGTATTCTGCATTGATATGAAAATGAAGACTATAGTGGAGTATAGGATTCCTAACCATGTAACTGATGAAAATACGCGACACATTTTGATGAAAAACATGAGGAAAAATGAACATAGAAGAAGAGAAAACCAAAACTTTAAATGTAATTTCTCGATAGGAACAAAAATAAAAATTGTCTTAGCCATGAAGGATTTCTCCTCCATCGGCTGAGGACAGAAAAGGTGAATTGTAGCATCAGAACAGATACTACTACACTGATCTTGCCAAGAATTGTTTGTGCTTCATATGCTTCTTTAATTGTTTGTTCCCTAAATTCATAATTCAGTTTTATCATTATTAGATTGTATATTGCTTTAATATTACGTAATTTTACATAGATAATATTTATATCTTATATTGAATAAAGTTCAGTTTCATTATTAATCGAATTGGGTTCCTTTCTTTTCTTTTTTTAACATGTTTCAATGCTCTTTTTAAAAATGCCATCATATAGTATCGACAGTAACAGTTCGACAAATCTTACCTACATTGCCTGCGGCATTTTTCAGTTAACAGGCCTTTTATATCTCGATGGTTGTGGTATAACTCTCTTCTCGTTCTCACAATGGCGTTCTAGAAGATGAAACGGAACTTATGGACACAATTCATCTTGAAGAGCACACACAAGTCGGCTGAACCAACCTGTCTCATATTTTTATGTTTTTAACGTTTTCCAGATCACGTTTTGAGTTGATAAAACTGCTGAATAAAATAATTATAATTATAAATTGTAGAATGTGTGTGCTTTTATAGTAGCCATGTTGAGTTTATGATGTTTCATGTTCAACCTTAGTGTCAGGCGGCCTGGAGGAATTTGGTTGTGCCCCAAAAGAGAAGATTGGGGTTGGAAGAAAGGCAGTGGAATTAGTCCACTCGTTTCCTGTCCGGGAAAAAGAGAAAATAGATTGTATGTTAGCCTCTTTTATCAACTTCTGTCACGTGTTCAACTCGCCTGAGAGATGGCCTCTGATTAGACAAACTAGCAAGGAAGTGTAATGCCTGCACCAATCAGAGCCGACTATATAAAAAATCGTAAACTGTGAGCTTTCACTGTTGCTGCTGTTGACAGTGCTGGAAAGGAATGTTAAAAAATAACAATAATAGTAATCTTCACAAAAAGGAGGACATTATGAGTCCTTGCAGATTTAATTCTAGGTAAGTTGGAAGGGAGCAGCCGCGACACGCTTGATCCGTATTTCTGTCTGATCTCAGCAACCAGCGGGAATCAACAATTTATTGTCAAAGATTTTTGCCATTATTTTTTTAAGTTACTTCATTTATTTATTTTTTATTTTTTCACTATTTTAACCAAAGATGTACACGATATGAAATATATATATTCTTTTTAAAGCTTCAATAAATTTCTTAAATAATTATTTCGAAGATCTGAAAGTTGATGTCATCTCCCTATGCTTTGTAGTAGGTCAAATACAAGAAAGTATTTATTAGTTATTTATCTGTTTGTCGATCTATCTATTTATCTATGTGTATCTGTCTATCTATCTATCTATCTATCTATCTATCTATCTATCTATCTATCTAACTGGAGAGATAAACAAGCGATGAATGTGAAGAATGTTGATAAAAGGCTGTCAAAATATGGCAGGGCTAGATCGTAGAAAGTTTACCGGAAGTACCTAGTCAGCTGATGGATCTACGTGTGAGTTACATGGATCAGGTTATCTGGAGATCAGATTGGACTTGGAATTTGAACATTGAGCAGAGCGGACGGTTTAACAGGCTGCTCCCCCCCTTCACTGGGGAGGGGGCTGATGTGTCTTAGAATGGAGACCTAGAATTAACCACACAAGCAAAGATATTCACTTTGCATTCTTCTGAGATCGACTCCTGGAAAGTGAATAAAAACCAACCAGCGTTCTTGGGAGTGAATGAATATTCGTCCAAACACGTTCCAGCCTCCCCTCCAAGAACAAGATGAATTCCAGGTGGACGATCATCGACGCATGAGACAAAGGTATGCCCAAAAATACATGTATGACACACACACACACACACACACACACACACACACACACACACACACACACACACACACACACACACACACACGTGAACGTTTAGACGATCAGAGCATTGGAACATAAATAGACAGCAACAACATAACTTAGGGTTCAAATAGTGAAGAACCAACAATAGACATTTAGTGACACGTATGCACATCAGGATGAACCCTTCGTCCCAAGTACACATATCGACATATGGTGCTATGGTATGTATTACAAACCGGACCCCTTTTTGGTCCGCCATCATACAAAATACATACACCTTTATCACTGTATGCCTTTTTGGTACACCATTAAATAACACCTATGATTGATGATCGAAATTGAATTGGTCAAAAAGATAATTAATTTAATTCTTCTATTTCTTTCTTCTTTTAGCTACATGTTCGGCTCAGCAATTCCAGTGTCCAAATGGAACTTGCATTCCTTTTAGTTGGAAATGTGATGGTTACGATGATTGCCGTGGCGGGATGGACGAAAATTTCTGCCAAAATGGTAACGTTTTACACTTTGGATTTTTATTTCAATATTAAAATATCTTTTTTATAAACGTTACTTTTATCATAAATTTAGTGTATCAAGATTGAATGTGGATATATAAAAATACTGTTAAAGATGGAAATGTTCATATTTTGTTTTAATGGAAATCGCCCCGGATAAAGCATGAAGCTACCTGATGTAAGAAGCTAACAAGAATGAAAGATGATTATCGCAAAAACAGGAGATGCCTATTGGCCTTAGTTTTAAAAAGTATAAGGAAAACAATGCAGGAGGAGAGTTCCACAAGCCTGAAGGTTTTGAAAATAACCTACTGAAACAGGAAGCTGTATTACAATGAGGTATCAAAGCAGCGAATTGATGGAGACCACAAGACCAACGAGTCTAATGAGCTGCAACAAAGGAACCAAGGAATAGATTAGACAATTTTGAAAAACACATAGTATTTATAGTAAAGACTGAGACTAGTAGCATCAAGAGAGAAAAAGGGAGAGAGAGAGTGAAAAGAAGAAAGGGTGGGGCCAACCGTTTACAGATACGTTTCTGTACCTTATCAAGAACCCTCAATTGAACAGAAATTCACCAGCCCAAATATGACAACAGTACTCTATATCATAGTCTGATAGTAAATTTGTAGAGATAGAGAATAGCTTCAGGTGTGAGAAAGTAAAATTAGATTAAGCAGAAAAGAGAAAAGTTCCATTAGAAGTTATAAATTAAAATTAGGGCTACGTATCAAGATATGGTATCATGAACAGGAAGTCATAAGTTAGACAATGCAGTGAAGAAAGAAAAGTATTTCTTCTTCGTAGGTGAGCTGACTGGGTTCTGGCTCCTTTTTCAAACTTCTGCTTTCGTTGATCTGTGTGTGGAAAGGTGGGGTATAAGAGACTTACACAATATCTAAACTCTACAGTGCCATAAATAAGAAAAAAACATAAAAAAGTATGATGCCATTGAGCGAGTACTTTTTGTATTTGTTACCTCATTACAGAAACAAAGGAAAGAGAAAGGCCTGAAATCTTTCACTACGACTATGATGATGGCTTAACAACAATGAAAAAAAAAAGAGTTTGGTTTTATTTTACGGCATATCAACCATCAATGGGTTATTTTCAAATATAATTCTAGAAGTAAACAATTATTTATATTTCAGAATACATTGCTCTTAGATTGCATTGTTCTGAGAAAACATTACTCAAAAAACATGACAAGGTGGCTTCAATAAGTTTCCAAACTTGTTTTCATATGGGAACTTTTATTGATAGTACACACATGAAACTCTAATCCTCTTCGAAGTAATCTCCTTCAGCTGCAGCGCAATGTTGTATCAATGACCCTCGTCATAGCATAAATCATAAATATCATAAAATCCCCAATACTAATGATTACTACAATACTATCTCATTGATTACTGTACATGCAATAACCCTTATCCTTAAGTGGCCTTCGGGCCTTGATAAGTGGTGACCCCCATGTAAAAAAAAAAAAGCTTCTTTCATCTTCTCAATTGTCTCATAACGACAGCTTCTAATATTTTCCTTGAGCTTATGGGATAACCAAAAATCACAGGGAGCAAGGTCTGGATTATAGGGAGGGTGAGGAACTGTATAGATGCCCATCTTGGTTAAATTGTCTGTATCAAGTATGGAGCAACCTTGGGACAAACTTCATGCAAATCTTTCACATCTTCAGTCCCTCGTGAATAATTGTGTGTGCAGTTCCCACACTGACATCAAACCACGCACTTATTGTCTCTATAGACATACAACGGTCTTTATCCATGAAATTCTTTATTTTGTTAATCAACTCTGATGTTCTGACCTCCTTACTCCTGCCACACTTCTCATCATCCTGCATAGACTCCCTGCTTTCCTTGAATCTTTTATGCTACTCAAAAGCTGAGGCTCAATTCATGCAAAACGGTCGAAAAGCAGTTTGAAGTATTCCATGCGTTTCTGTGGCATTTTTTCCGAGTTTAAAACAGAATTTTATGGTATATCATTCTTCTAAAGTGTCCTCACGTCCAGATTGCATTTTTGAAATTCATCAGCTGTGACAATCAGACTTTAGTAGGGAGTATTCCAATTCCTGTTATCGCTGTTCGTTTGAACCTGAAATCACAAAAATTGGTCAGTCATCTCATAAGATGTATAGTAATAACATACTGAATTTTCAAGAGTCTATGATAATTTTAAATGCCTGTACAAAAAAGTCTGGAAACTTATTGAGGGCACCTCACATTATTAGAAGGAAATTTCACAGAAGGATTCGACATTACTCTTAGAAAACACTATTCTTTGAAAACATCACTCTTTAAAAATGACTCCTTAGCATAGGTAACCTTTTTGTGTTCATAACATGATTGTTCCTCAACCACCACCTTCTAGTATCTAGTTAGGGAGAAAATACACATGAGAAATAAGGTTTTGATTTTTAGATAAATCAGATTGAATAATATGATTAGGGATGAACTTGTTGATATTAGACATACCGTTAGCAGCCGATTGATCAGATCAGGCCTATCTGATCTCTCTTCTAGCTAAAGTAAGTAGAAAAATAGTTCAGCTACAAGGATTCCATCTTAAAGCATCATGGATCGGCACCTACGACCTATAAGTGATTCCATTTGTGAAGACGGGGTACCTCCCTGCATGGGGATGCAGTCGGAAAATTTGTGGCCTTACTGATACGACAAAGGAAAAGAATAAAAAGGAGGATGCATTATGAATTTAGCTGTCAATGAGTTGATTGCAGACGATCTGATTTTGTTGAAAAGATTCTGCCATCGAATTTTACCAATGACTTAGTGGTGCTACATAACGTTACATTAGAACGAAACATAGATATCACAACTTTAATTTTTACAAGTAAGAGTAAGAGTATATATGAAATTTCATACAAATTACATAACATGCATCTCGCCATTTTCTTGTAATAATATTAGCTGTATGAAATATACAAAGTAGCTGCAGTCTTTGAATGGCTTTCTTCCATAATGGATTATATTTAAAGACATTTGTTTTTATTAATTAGTTGGGAAAAAGCTGCTTCAGCAGCAGCAGCAGCAACAACAACAACAATAATAAGAATAAATCAAGGAGAAGAATATACAACTGACAATAATACTGAAAACAGCTGATATATTAAAAAAGAACCCTTGAATGTAGAAACTAATCCACATGAACTACAAATGCTTAGATACCATATGAAAACTGCGACAGAGGTAAAACTAAAAGATAGAGAAACACCACATGGTATCAAGAAAATTAAAACCACAAAATTGTAAATTAATCAACCCCTCCACATACACCCCCAAAAATATGGTAATGTAGCCATAGACTGGTGCCACACCAAATAATCGTAGAGGATCAAGAGGATGGAAAGATTGAGGAGAGAAATCACTAACTCTACCACCACTGAATGAGTATGAAAAGGAATGAGAACTTGGGGAGGTTTACTGCCACACAAATTCCAGTGAAAACCAATGGTCGTTGCCAGCAAGAAGTCGATAGTAAGCAACTGTTGCAATAATGCAAATTCATTTGCAAAGGTTATCGAAAGCAGGTCGAGAGTATTGGAAATCAGGAAAGACTTGTTGTTACCTAGACTCCAATGAACGCCACTGGTTGCTGTCTGTGAGCAACTTCTGATGACCTGTGTGAGAACTCGTAGTGACTACTACTACCACTACTACTACTAGTAGTAGTAGTAATAATAATAATAATAATAATAATAATTGTAACAGAAATAAAACAAAATCATTAAAAGAATATGAAAGAAACTGAAACGGTAAGAAAATAATATAGTAATAATCCCTTTTCCACAAAAAAATGCACAATGATATGGGCCAGCCTTAACTGAGACCATACAAAATATTCATGAAGGGTCACAGAGGATGGAAAGACCGAGGAAAGAAAGCACTAACTAGATCTCCACTTGGAAAAGTGTAGAGAGCCTTAGAGAGGCTTATTGCAAACCCCAAAGGACCAATGGTTTTTGCCAGCAAGAAATCAATGGTAAACAGCTGTTGCAATAATGCAAAATCATTTGCCATAGTTATTGAAAGAGGCGGAGAATGCTAGAAATCTAAAGAGACTTGTTATCACTCAGACTCCAGGGAACACCATCATTAGTGATTAATCATTGACTTGTATGAGAACTAGTGAGTTAATAATAATGAATCAAGACACACTTGAGAATAACGGTTAATGGGATGGATGGTTTGTCAGTTGAATGATTAAGAATATTATGAGAGGATTGAAAATAATGAATGGAATGAACAAAATTTTATTACATACTAGCACGCCATCCGATGCTTAAATATGATATTTTAATTCATGCAGACTTTGTATTCATTATAGAGCCATTTCTGTATTAATTAATATATTGTAACCAATATATAGTAGTGATTTCAAAAGTTTTAAAAAGAAATATGATTTGGGTACTATGAGCTAGAATCGAAACCAAAACATTTAGCTATCAGATAAGTACTGTATTTAAACACTTATTAGTTACGACATTGAATCCAATGATTGTTTAATGGCAACATCATGCAGGCGTCTTACCTAGATTTATATATATATATATATATATATATATATATATATATATATATATATATATATATATTTATATATACATATATATATATCGAATTTTAGTCATTCAATAAATTTAAAAATTTATCACGTGTTCTTCTCTGAAGAGATGGTAGACATCGAAATCCTATAGGATAAGGAGTTATAATATTTCAAATGTATTGTCTTACGTAGAATAATAAAAATCTTTTCATATGAAATTGAAATATTTCACGTCATAAATTTTTAAATTTATTGAATGACTAAAATTTGATTTATTTGCTCTATCTTGTATATCGAGCAATTTTTATTTAGGTGGGATAGAACTTATAAAATATTACTGCCAATAATATTTTGTAAAACTTATAATCACAGGTTTCCATACCAGTTGATTGTTAGATAATTCTATTCTGAAGAATATATATATATATATATATATATATATATATATATATATATATATATATATATATATATATATATATATATATATAATTTTAATTTTTAAAATATAATTAACCAACAATATATATGCTGCTCCCTATTTGGGGGTACAAAATTGGTAAAAGGGAAAATTATTCCCAACTCGCATTTAGGTAAAAATGCACTTGCATATAAATAATTGAATTCATTCAAAAAGTGTTGCGAACAAAAACAAACAAATAATATGTCTCTCTCTCTCTCTCTCTCTCTCTCTCTCTCTCTCTCTCTATATATATATATATATATATATATATATATATATATATATATATATATATATATATATATATAACTACTTCATTTACTCACATAAATATTAATATACAAAAGTATAAATTTATGCGTAAACTTTAAGAATTTACTTCAACAGTGCTCAATATGTAGGTAGAGCTAGTTAGTATATATATATATATATATATATATATATATTTTATAACTTACTATATATATATATATATATATATATATATAAGACTGTTGAATTTGCACAAACACACTCATATATATATACAAGCAAGTAAGCAAGCACACACGGATGGTTCACAGAGTTTTAAAATCATTAAGATGAGGACATCTTATGACAAATATTTATTGACATTGGATTTTAAGAAGGTCATGTTGTAGTCTGCGGGAAAGCAATCCCATAGTAATGTGTTCCACAAAGAGGAATTTCATGGAAATTACACCTTATGCTCGGCACCATGGGGAAAAGGGAAATTTTTTTTCAGTTGTGGTAGAAAGGACAAGTTCTCATTGTGAATGTCTTAGCAGAAGGAACCAAAGATTGGAACTCAGTTGAACACCTGCCAAAAACGGCTCTAATAAAAATTCCAACATTTATAAATTTATTGTGTTTGCTTGCAGGGAGTTTTGTTGAGGTGGAAAGCTTATGAAAACATATTTGTTAACATTGGATTTCAAAACGACCATGTTGTATTCTGTAGGGAAGCAGTTCAGTGGTAACGTGTTCCACAGACAGGAAGTGCTTGCGAAGAAACTCTGATCATGGAATTTTTTTGTATTTGATTACAGAGAGTTTTGTCGTGACTACAACATTTCACATGCGGAATACGTTTATCTTTGTTATTTATCGATATTTCTTGTCATTGCAGAATATTGTTATGGCCCTCAATTTCGATGTAGTAATGGCGTTTGCATACCTCACAGTTGGCGTTGTGACCGCTACACAGACTGCCTTGATGGAAGTGATGAACAGCACTGTGTTGTAGGAACTTCAACTGATGACCAAGGTAACAGTTTGCATCCAGAGTCATGAATCAAAAGATAATGATCATCATGGATGAATGTGTCTTAAATATGTGAAATTTTGCAGATGCATGGTCCCGATCTATACGCCTCCTAACATGGTGAAAAGGGAGATAATTAGGTTTGAGCACCCTCTGGTGATGCATGTGGGGTGCATGAGAAGGGGAAAAAAGGGGAGATAATACTACAACTGGTTGCTTAAATATATCAAATTCATCATCATATCGTATGAATCCAAATATTGTTGGCATTGGTTTCCCCGATATTTTTCTAGCCAGAATTCTTTCCAGAAAGATATCAGGTACTTTCGGAAGGAATCACATGAAGCTTGCCAACATCCTAAGTGAAAATGATTTTATGGAACAGGCTGGATTCGAACTTGGAACACCCAAGTTTTAATTTTTAAAGTATCAATTCATTAATATCAACAATAAAATGGCAAAAATATTACGTAAAAGAGAAATCATTTTCTCCGTTAATTATTAAACTTAGTGAGACAATAGCAGACGATTTTAAGTGATGCTCTTCATCTGCTTTACAATATTTATAAGTAAATGCAATAAATGGTGACCGTTTAGGAAGACCAAGTATGTAAAAAAAATAATAAAATAAAATAAAATAATAATAATAATAATAATAATAATAATAATAATAATGATAATAATAAAAATAATAACCACAATCATCATCATCATCATCATCATCATCATCATCATCATCATCATCATTCTCCGATTCCGATTCAACAAGATACATTTAAAGGAGGTTGGTTGTTACATCGGCCAAAATGTTGTGAAAATAACCCTCACGATGAGAATAGTAGTCTAAATAATTCAAATAATATCAATTATCAATCCTCATTTCAAAAATTCAGAAACAATAGCTTTGCCATTCAAATATATTTTCTTGCTATATCCGAGTTCTCATCTGTCTCCATTGTCTTATATTTCATGCACCCAAACAGGTTGTCATCTCTCAAACCACCTACTATTCTACGCCATTTCTTGTATAACCCTATGCTTAGGCATATCAAAAAAGAATGAGTTTCTTTCAACTCTCTTTCCACAAACTGAGAAGGATGACATTCCTCTTTCCATAGACTTTTAGCAACAACGTCTCTTGACACTTTATTCTTTACTCACCTCCACTACAGGATTTTCGTTTTGTTTATTTCTTCTTATTCAACTAATTATTTGACATATACTTCTTTTTTTTTACGTGGAGTTCACCACTTATCAAGGCCCGGAAGCCACTTGGGGATAAGGGTTATCGCGTGTACAGTAATCAATGAGATAGTATCGTAGTAATCATTAGTATTGGATATTTAAGAGAGCGGTTTGTCAGGAATTTGTTTATGTTGGACTTGAAGACATCCAAGTTGTAGTCAAGTGGGAAACAGGCAAACGGCAGAGAGTTCCACAGTCATGCACTTCTGAGAAAGAACCTCTGCTCATGGAATCTACATTTGGATTTAGGCATAGATAAAGAGTGGGGAAAATTAATGACAGTAGTTTCAGCTAGACGGGTGTTTTTTGTGAAAGATTGGCGAGGGGGGGACGAGGAATTGGAGCTCAGACGAGCACTTGCCATGGAAATAACGAGAAAACAAAGACAGGCTCGCAACGTCTCTTCTGTGGGAGAGAGGTTGCAGAGAAGAGAAAAGGGAGTCCCCCATTAAGCCACAAAGTCTATTTTGTACTCTGTCAAGGCAGGATAGGCTGTTTTTAGCAGCTCCTTCCCAGATGTGGCAGCAGTACTCCATCATTGGACGAACTTGGCTTTTATACAGATAAAGAATTGCATCAGTAGTGAGATATCTTCTGGAGCGGTAGAAGGATCCTACCATTTTCCCAGCGGCCTTGGCAACAGACCTGATGTACATGTTCTATTTCAGATCAGGAGTAAAGGTCAAGCCCAGAAGCTTGTCAAAACATGGAGACTCCCCAAGACGAGAGCCATCCATTTCAATTGATGCCAGATATGGATCAGAGCGTTGATGATGTAAAGATAGAAGCTTGGTTTTAGATGCATTAAAAGTAACCAGCCACCTCTTCCCCACTGTACCGTGCGCTCAAGATCAGAGGAGAGAGAATCAGAGAGAACTTTGTCATTTACAGCCTTTGATGTGTTGCCATAGATGGTCGTGTCATCAGCATCGAATGATTTAAGTATATGTTTTGGGAGATCATTGATGTAGATCAGGAAGAGAGTTGGGCCCAGGATGGATCCCTGAGGAACTCCAGCATTAATACTGTGGGCTTCTGATTTCTGCCCATCAACCACTACTCTTATGAACCTATTGGAGAGAAATGATTTCATAATTGAGAAAACATTTCCAGTGATACTGTAGCTGGAAATCTTGTTAAGTAGGCCCTTATGCCATACCTTATCAGAGGCCTTCGATATGTCAAGAGCAATTGCCCTAGAAAGGAATCCTTTGTCAAAAGATTTACTAATCCTATGAGATATAACCATTAGCACATCTGCTGTAGATCTTGCGGAGCAGAAACCATATTGCATGTCACTAAGAAGGTTATTTCTGCTGAGGTGGTTGACTACTTCTTTATTTAATATGGATTCCAGTAACTTACTCATAACATACAGGAGACTTATTGGTCTGTACTGAGAGGGAGAGGACTTATCACCTGACTTCTTAATTACAGGGCATACTGATAAGGTTTTCCAGGGTGTTGGAAAGCACTTCTTCTTAAGACAACACTTAAACAGTTTTGTAAGTATGGGGGCAAGTTCTGGTTGGAGCTTTTTCAGCACTATAACTGAAATAATCTTCGTATGAGTTCATAAATATCATTATTTATGCAGAGAATGACGTGTTTTTTTTTTTTTTGGGGGGGGGGGTTATGTGAACTCTTAATTTGTCAATTAAGTCAAGGGAGATAAGTCAGTTTGTCATAATGAATTAGTCACACAACTCTTCCACATTAAAACATGCGATAAAACTCGATAATTTGATAAATTCTATTTTTACTTGTAATTATTTTACTACTGGACCATTTTTTCATAATCTTTGGAATTTATACTAATCTCGACATGACACATAAGTATGTTATAATGATTTTGCCTGAAGTACGTTGATTTAAAAGATCATCAGTCTACACAAGTACCTTTTTCGTACTCCTCCCAAAAAACTCCTTGAAACAGTAACATTTCTAACAAAAAAATACAAAAAAAAAAAAAGGGTTTTATTTGTTGTTTCACATTATTCTACAAAAAAACAAATTCATCAAACTTACGCTAGGTTGTTTTTTTTTTTTGTATTTCTATTCTCTTCATCATTGAAATTACTACGTTTTCTCTCACAATGTTTTATTTTTTTCTAGCATTTTAAAATTTGATCAGCTGTAATGTTGTACACATTTTTTTTTAATGGTGTTATTGCATTTTAACAGACCCAACACGTTGTAGACTCTGTCGTAAGAAAACAGAAAAGAAAAACAAAAAGAAACTCAGCGCACTTTTTCTTTTTATCAACAAAAGCCTTTGTATCTGGTGTTTCCAAAAGCACATTTTTTTCCCCCAAATATTTAAACAGTTGATTTCTCATTCTCCAGCCGCGTGTAACTTTTTGTCCCTGCTGTGACATCACCCACGTAGCTCAAACACCTCTCTTTCTCTGAACACGTTTCGAATAACTCTTTGTTTCAAACACCTCTTGAATATGTGCTTCTCTGAACACGTGTATACGTTTTATGTCTGCTGCGATGTTACATCACGCAACCAGCTTGGTCATTTGCATATTGCTGCTGCTGCTAACTCAGCCTCAGCGGCTCTGTTACACAGCACTCAGCATATTCCAGCAGTTTATGTAAGTTGTTGGAATATGCTGACTCAACATCCATCAAAAAAAGGAGTCCTTTTCTGCATAAGTAACCACTGTTCAACCAGCAGTTACTACTAAATTATTATGTGGACATAAGTATCTAAGTATCGTTTTAATGTAGTCATGGAATACTGTTATTAATTTTTTTTATTTATTTGCAAATGATTACTGATGATGAATGATTACTTATCAAAGCCAAAAAACCGCGTGAGGATATTGTACCTATGAATGATCAACAAGAATCTATAATAATAAATAATTCTTTTGTCCACACTTGTTTTTCAGCAACTTGTGGTCCAGAACTTTTCCGCTGCCACAACAACATATGTATCCCCTTAAGCTGGAGATGCGACAATTATCAGGATTGTGCAGACGGCAGTGATGAAATGTCTTGTCCTTCAAAATATCAACAACCTTCATATAATATCAGTAAGTAAAAAAATAATATTTTCAATACTGAATGTTATTTGCTTCCTTTTTTTTTGTGAATTTAGACAACAATGACTTACTGGTCAACAACAAATTTGTTGTTTGTGTTTTTTCAGCTGATTTAGGACGAATCTGATGTGTTGAATCCAAAAAATCACATTGGTTTTCATCAATTAGGTCTTTTTGAATCTATGGTCACACATGCCATTTTTTACGTTTTTGTTCACATGTACGCATGTGTGGAGCATTTTAGAAGTTGGTGGAGGTAAAATGGCATGTTGAATAAATGTTTTGATTGAAAATGATTATTTTAATGGCAAGCAGTATTTAGACACGATAGTTCTGGGTGATTATGTTTAAAAGGGATCAGTTTGAAGTCATAAAACCTCAAAATCTTCCACAAAATTGGTGCGGCAAAGCTCAAGTTGGTAGCTTGCAAAGAAAAGAATGTCGTCTCTGGTGGACAGTCCATTCATCCATAGCCCTTGAGCTCCTGGAGGGGCATAGGCCATTTACAACTTTTTGTAGATGCTTTTGTAGCGAGGAGTTCTTTTTACAGGGTGAGGATGATGGCTCCACGCCCAACCTTCCCAGAAGGTACATACAGCGCCTAGCCTTCCCAAATGGTCACCCATCTGGTACTGGCCAGGCTCAACGTTGCTTAACTTCAATGATCTGGCGAGAACCGGTGTGTCAACGTGATTGTGCCGTACCTAGTGGATAGTGGCAGAATACCTTTCCTACCACTGCAGAGCACGAAGACTCTGGAAAAGGATGGTAATTGTTTCACTTACTTGTGCCAGGCTTTCCCAGAATTGCCCATGAAGTTGAGAGCTGGCATCTTTGACAGTCCTCAGATCCAGCAGCTCATCAGAGATTCAGAGTTTGAAAACGCAATGAATGAAGTGGAACTGGAAGTGTGGAAGGCATTTGTGCTGGTAATGAAGAACTTTCTTGGCAACAATAAAGCCAAAAGCTACACAGAACTTGTCGACAACATGCTGGCTGCTTGCAGAAACCTGGGCTACAACACAAGCATCAAGATGCGCTACCTTTTTTCATATATGGACTGTTTCCTGAGAACCAGGATTCAATGAGTGACGAGCAGTGGGTAGAGATTCCATCAGGACCATAAAAAGATGGAGACCACATATCATGGCTGCTGTCACTCTGGCTGACTACTGTTGGAATCTGAAGAAAGACCTTCCAGCTGCTGAGCATTTCAGGAATTTGAAGAAATAGAATTTCAAGCCTGAAGGTTGAAAAATAGTGAAGTAACATGCAATAGACGTGTACTTACCTTTATCAATATCCACCATTCAGTTTATAGCAATCAATGTTTCTATCAGGTAATCAATATATGTTGTTGGCAAAACAGTTTTTTCTCTTAAAAACATGTTTAAGATGATATGTGTTGACAAAAATCTGTTGATAATGCGACAAAAATGTAATCGATTTTATCACAAGATCTGATTTTTTTCAAATCAATTTAGCACAAGAAACCTGACCTAATGAAGAAAAATAGATGCCATTTCCGGATTCAGCCATTCAAAAATACCTTAAATCCAAATCAGTTGAAATCTAGACAACATTTAAAAAGCAAAAATTTTTAGCCAGTACAGTTATATATATATATATATATATATATATATATATATATATATATATATATATAATATAAAGCTGAATGTGTGTGTGTGTGTGTGTGTGTGTGTGTGTGTGCGCGTGCGTGTCTGGTCACGAATAGGCTCCTATATGGTTGACTATTTTAAAAAACTGATTACATATAATGATAGAAGATGTATCGAGACACAGGAATGGGTATGTTTGATCTGGCAGAACGGTGGTTCATTAAAATTGTGGGGTTTGCGTTCGCGCCTGGTCGTCCACAAAGTATGGAAATAAAAATTTAAAAATTAAAAAAAACGTTTACAAATGTTTTTGTACATAAGAATACTTTGATAAGTATGTTTTAACTTAAATAGGGATGGTATAAGAAAAATGTGGGGTCTGCGTTCGTGCCTGGCCTCCATAGAATGGAAATGGGCACAAAATTTAATTAAGACTTTTCATATCTATCTGCATAAGTATACTTTGATAATTATGTTTCAGTTTGAAGAAATATGGTATAATAAAATTATGGGGTATTCGTTCGTGCCTGACCTCCATAGAATGGAAATATGTCACAAAGTTTAACAAGGTTTTTTAAGGTAGATCCACAGAATATTGTGATAAGTGTCTCAGTGTGAACAGGTATGGTATAATAAATTATAGGGTTTATCTATTTTATTTTTACTTTCATCATATTTTGCTTTGGTTTTGATACCCCCAAATTCAACCCAAATTTACAACCCTTCCTTTTCATAACCTATCATACTTCCATAAATCAGAGTCCATTTTCTGTAGGCTGTTTTTGAATCCAGTCAATGACGGGTACTTTTGCTAGTATATATATATATATATATATATATATATATATATATATATATATATATATATATATATAAAACACTTTATTTATATTGTATTTGCCTTGATATAGCACTTATATATGTATACATATTTCTCTAGGTAAATTGTATTTACTTTTTTCAGCATATAAACTTGATTTGTTGAATAAACTGTTGCTCTCCTTACTTTGGTATTTATCATATTTTTCAATTTTCTATTGGCTATTTAATAACTGATAATGAGATTTTATTGCAATAAAAATTTATATTGCCCCAGAAACAAGTGTACACATGTCAGTGAACCAACACGTTGTAGTCTCAGTCGCAAAGGAGACAAAGAATAGAAAATAACTCAAACTCACTTTTTCGTAACAACAACATCTATTTCCTCACTCTTTCGCCATGCGCGACTTCTCATTATGGCAGTGATGTCTCTCATGTGATCATCTTCTCGAACGTGCTCTCAAATGTCATCTACCCCCACATATTCCCCTTCCCCCTCCATGTATCCCTATGCCCTCAGCCACACCAGAAATTAACTTCCCAGACCCTCCCCCACAAGTTCCTTAAACTCCAAAACTAAAACATTACCGACATACCAAGCACCCCCTCCCCTCTTTCCCCCTTGTCCCCTTCCTCTCTTCCCCCCCACCCGCTCTTCTCGCACCCCTCCCCTGACATCATTCACTCTTTCACTCTCTCATCCCATAACAATGAACATTTCTGTAAAAGTCTGAGGAAGCTACAGACGGCCAAAAAAATGGCCGGGTAGCTGAAACAATAATGTAACTTAACAGAAAGATACGGTAATAAAAAATAAAACGTATATATATATATATATATATATATATATATATATATAAATTTCTGTTTTATTTTTATTTCATTTCTGTTATTCTTTTGAAATTTTGTTTTTCCATTATAAATTAGAACCATTTTTACTGGGCGAGGGAGGAGTTACGCCGCTTGAATTGTCCTTACCATTGTGATCTTTTTTTTTTCTTACAGTCAGTTTATAACAGAATTTGATAACATTTCATGACTGATGAGGACAGTTTATGAAAAGAGTTTTTTAATACCAGATTTGAAGATAACTATGTTGTTCTCAAGGCAGCAGTCTTGTGGCAATGTGTTCAACAAATTTGAAGTTCTTGGAAAGAAACTCTATTCATGAAAATTCCGTTTGATGATATACACACGAAGAGAGAAAAGATTTTGTAGTTATTTTGAATTGAAAGCCAGAAGAGTTTTTGATGGGCAGTCAATCTGTATAAGTCCTGGAAACGAAAAAGAGTTTTGGTGGGTAGCTGATCTGTATAAGTCTTTAACTTTAAAATTTGGTAGACAAAGAGCAAAGATCTTTCTTGTGTAGACATGAAAAATTATGTGCAAGAATTCTAAAAGCTCCAATATTTTTATGGGGCAATTTCAGTTTCTAATTGGTTGCTAGCAGAACGTGGCTCCAATTGATTGGTCAGTTTTTATCGCCAGTGTCTATAAATAGAACCTTCCAACTTTCTTTAATCATACTCTCATTATATAAATAATATCACAACAAGGAGGTATACAAGTTTTTGTTGTGAATGTTTTACAAGACGGAACCAGAGATTGGAACTCTGTTCATCACCTTCCATGGCAATAAGAATAAACTAGAGAAAGACTAGCAAGTTTTCTTCTGTAAGAAAAACGCTGTAGAGAGAGTGACCTCGTATTATTTAACTACTAAAGTAATGCACTATTGTTGCAGTATTCACTGCATGTTGTCATGAAAGTTACATGCATTGCACATATTGCATGCTTGGCAATCTCCATTGCCAACAAAATTGGGCAATATATAGAAAATAGAATGGTTGGTGATGTCTAATTGTAAAGTGATCACAGTAATGACGTAGCAACCTGAGTCTCTGTCTTTCCCTCCCCCCTCTCTCTCTTTCTAGCTGCAAGAGTGTAAAAAAAGAAAAGAAAAACGACAACAACATATTTGCTCAATTGGTGTCATGCTTTTTAAATATTTTATAGTTTTAGGCATTACATGGATTTCCTGTTGATCAATTCTAAACAGAGCTGAGAAAAAACAGCTTCTGAACATAGCTAATAGGCCAATGAAGCAAATCTTTCACTCTTCACCATGTCTCATTTCAGACTTCCTGTCTGTGACGTCATATCCCAACACATACTGCTAACCTCTAATGTAACTTAATTGAATTTTCCACTCTCTGCTTTATTTTAACCTTACTTGGAAAATACCGTTTTTTAAATTATTTTCACACACCTGCATATAATCTTGCATCAATGTTCACTTTACGGCACATCAGCCCTTTTGACGAGTTTATAAAAATGAAGCAAAATGTACCTTTTATATCTTCTTTGTATTTCTTGACTGTGTCCTCGCATGGTTTGTGTCCTGATATCAACTCACCTGGAACAAAAGCTTTCTCTCATACATAACAAAAGCTAAAAGTCACATTTCTTGGACAATTGGTACTTTATTCAGTTTCACACTCGAAGTCACATCCCTGTTCATTTTAAGGTGTATATATGGAGTGTTAAACCGTGTTACCTGGCTTACACTGAAAATTCACTGACCTGCCTTGTGACCTTTATAAGCATGCAGGTGCATGTGTTGCCAATGGAAGTCAATGGGTTTGAAATCTGTCAGCCTTTGTGCACTTAAACCCTTCAACCTTTGTGCAATTAACTTAGAACATAAACCAGTTGCATTTAACTCGTACTGCATTAACTGAGTTATCGACACACAACACATATATTGCATTGTCCTTTTTTGCTTTCTTATTTTCTTATTTATTTGATTATAATATTGATTTCCCTTAAAAATATTATCCACCTTTGCTTTCCAGCTCGATGTTATATTGATCAGTTCCATTGTTCCAATGGTTCTTGCATTCCACGAGGTTGGCGCTGTGACCGCGAGAGAGACTGTCATGATGGTAGTGATGAAATTGGATGTGAAGAGATCACACAATCCCCAACAAAAGCAACAAAATCTGAACCTCAAATAATTCACAAAGGTAAATGGTGGTAACAAACAAGACATTTAATAAACATGAAGTTGTTGTCAGTTCAAGATTCAGGAACAAAGAGAGAGAGAGAGAGAGTTTTGCCGGTTTAACCTTTTATAAACCCAGTCATATGACTGAGATCTGTCCTCTGATTGGATGAGCCAGAAACAAAGTATATTTAAACTCTCGAGCTTGAGAATTTGCTGCCGGTTGTGTTCATTGCAATCCCATCTGCTACAGACTACTTCAATAAACCAACATTCAAATCCTTAAATTAAGTAACTTTTGTCTAACATATAAAGTTATTTTGTCAAATTTTCAAAGTCAGACGCAAATAGCATTTAAGTTAACAAATCAAACTTTGTCTCTGATTGGTAAATTTTTATCTATTATTCTAATACCATGTTATTGCCAATAAAATAACATACTTAGCTACAATTTACTTCAACAATTATTATTTGTTTTTTACTTTGACAACTGATCCTAGCTTTCAGGCTGGGATAAAAGTGCAGTATATGTCCTTGGTCTTAGTCAGAGAAAGAGATGTCTTTCATGACTGGGACAATTTTTATTTTTACTCCATCCAGAGTGCCATTTGGGGGAACAACTGAATATTTTCCACATAAAAAAACACCTTGTATTTAACTTTGCTCTCGTGGAGAGACAAGTATATAGAAACTGCTAATGTGAAATATTTTTAAATAATCAATTAAATATAAAAACCAGCAAGGGGGGATAACTCATTTGAATTAGACGATATAATAGAAGTTTTCTTCCTTAAGTAAAAAATAAATGTATACACATATAAACATAAAAGATACATGATTTCACCTGTATTCTGGGCAATGTAGGTGCAGCAAGTGCTTAATAAACAATGTTATTCAAATTGGAAACTGAATGCCTCTCAACTATGATTACATTAAATGTAAATATTTATCTTATTATTCAGTTACTTGTGGCATCGAGCAGTTCACCTGTTCTAATGGGAAGTGCATATCAATTCGCCTCCAATGCAACACAGAAAATGACTGCGAAGACGGAAGTGACGAAATTGGATGCATTCCAAATATAACCATAATCCCTGCTACAGGTAAGGAGAATGTTTCTTTTAAATTTTCAATTCGAAGCAACAAAACAAAATTTTTACTCTTGTGTCGCATTCAGGTGAAATAATTTTGCATAACTTCAGTTTGCATTTCTCTAAACGGATTTTCATGGCAAGTGCCTGTATAGCAAACTATTGCAACTACTATAACAGCGTTTCGCATGTGGTGCAAACACACAGGCACAAAATAAGCCACACGCATGTAACACAAATAAAAAAAATACTGTTGATCTGACATCTGACACAACAATCATCGAGGTCATTTTCTTTTGACCTTTCACTTCCGACTCTTCCTTCTTTTCTTCTTTCTTTCTCTTTTCCCTTTGACATCATATCACTCTAAAAACATGTGCAACATAACTCAATTGAACTATCCTTTTTATATGCGAGTTCAAAACTTATCGAGGTAAGATAATGTTTGTCTAATAATAAACACTGAACAAACAAACACTACAAGCATGAATTACCTCGGTAACAACTTTAAACAAAATATTAATTTCAGTCCACACTTGATCGGCAAAGATCAACAACACGCATGTACACATGCACACATATATCATATACATTCTTTACCAAAAGCAATTGTCTATAAAAAATGTGTAAATATTCTTTCTTGTTTAAATAAAGTCTATGGTTGTATATATATATATAAATAAAGTCTATGGTTATATATATATATATATATATATATATATATATATATATATATATATATATATATATAACTATAGACTTTATTTATATATAAAGTCTATGGTTATATATATATATATATATATATATATATATATATATATATATATATATATATATATATATATATATATATATAACCATAGACTTTATTTATATATATATATATATATACAAACTCGGTAGATATTTCCATTAATTTATGTCGCTGAACATGCAAGCCTATTCGCAACACTCGTCTGAGCTCCAATCTATGGTCCCCTCTCGCCAAACTTTCATGAAAAATACTCGTCTAGCTGAAACCACAATCAATAAATTCCCCCACTCGTTATCTGTGCCTAAACCTAAATGTAGATTCCATGAACAAAGCTTCTTTCTTAGAATTGCACGCCTGTGGAATTGTCTTCTGGTTTCCTGCTTTTCAGCTGACTACAATATGGTTGTCTTCAAGTCTAACGTAAATTAATTATTGATAGTGTTTTCAGCTAGACGAGTGTTTCTTGTGAAAGTTTGGTGAGTGGGGGACCATAGACTGAAGCTCAGTCGAACACTTTCCATGAAAATAAGCAGAGACAAACTCGCAATATCTCTTCTGTGAGACAGAAGTTGCAGGGAAGAGAAAAGGACATCTCCTATGAGGCTACAAAGTCTATTTTGAACTCTATTAAGACAGGACAAGTCTTTTCTAGCAGCTCCTGCCCAGATGTGGCAACAGTACTCCATCCTTGGACGTACCTGGCTCTTATATAGATAGAGAATTGCATCAGCAGTGAGATATCTACTGGATCAATAGAAGGATCCTACCATTTTTCCAGCGGCCTTGGCAACAGATTTAATGTACGCATTCCATTTAAGATCAGGATTAAAGGTCAAACCCAGGAGCTTGTCAAAACTTGAGGCCTCCTCAAGAAGAGAACCATTCATTTCAATTGATGCTAGATGGGGATCAGAACGTTGATGATGTAAAGAGAGAAGCTTGGTTTTAGATGCATTAAAAGTAACCAGCCACTCCTTTCCCCATTGTACCACATGTTCAAGATCAGAGGAGAGAGAATCAGAGAGAACTTGGTCATTTGCTGTCTTAGATGTGCTACCATAGATGGTAGTGTCATCAACATAGATGTCAACGAATGATTTAAGTATATGTTTTGGGAGATCATTGATGTAGATCAGGAAAAGAGTTAGGCCCAGGATGGACCCCTGAGGGACTCCAGCATTAATACTGTGAGCTTCTGATTTTTGCCCATCAGCTACTACTCTTATGAACCTATCAGAAAGAAATGATTTAATAATTGAGAAGACATTTCCAGCTATACCATAGCTAGAGATCTTGTGAAGTAAACCTGTATGCCATACCCTATCAAAGGCCTTAGATATATCAAGAGCAATCGCCCTAGAAAGGTTGCCTCCGTCGAGAGATTTGCTAATCCTATGAGATATAACTGAAAGCACATCTGCTGTAGATCTAGCAGAACGGAAACCATATTGTGTGTCATTAAGTAGGTTATTTTTGCTGAGATGGTTGATTACTTCTGTATTTAACACAGATTCCAGCAACTTACTCATGACGCACAGGAGACTTATTGGCCTGTATTGAGGGGGAGATGAGCGATCACCTGAATTCTTAAATACAGGGCATACTGATGAGATTTTTCAGGGTGATGGGAAGCAATTTTCCTTAAGACAACGTTTAAACAGTTTTGTAAGTATGGGTGCTAGTTCTGGTTGAAGTATTTTGAGTACTATAATTGGAATACTGTCAGGGCCAGTTGCTTTACTGGAATCAAGGTTTTTGATTAGCTTGGCAACATCATGTACAGATATACGTATATCACATAGCGTGTTTTCTGATACAGGAGGAAATATTGGGGGTTGGTGGCCTTGGTCGCAAAGGGTAGAATTAGCTGCAAAGTTCTTGGCAAAGAGTTTGGCTTTCTCTGATGCTGACGAGATTAACTCAGGTCCATTGATGATAGTTAGGATAGAGCACACACTTCTGTTCAGGATTCTGTTTGCTATTTGCCAAAACTGGTGGGAACTAAGCCGCTGCTCAGCTACTTTGGACTTGACAGACTGAGCATACAACTCTCTTGCGTTCTTTATTACTTTCTTACAATGGTTGCTGGCAGTCCTGAAAGCGGCTTTAGTTACCATACATCTATTATGTTGGAAGCAGGGAAAAAAGTGATTTCTGTGCGCAATGGCAGCAGCACATTCTGGAGAGAACCATGGCTGGCTGTTAGGTTTTTGCTGGAACTTTTTCGTGGGTATGAAACGGTCTATACCTACAATAAACCATTCCATCAGGTCTGATACTGTAGAGGACACATCCTTTTTAAACATGGAATGCAGAGGTAGATCCAATATAAATGTACCGAAGCTATCCCAGTCAGCCATAGTGTATTAATATACTGTACGATGGAGAGGTACGTCTGGGGACGTATTGCATTTAATTTTTATCTTAATTGATACAACAGAGTGGTCGGAAGATCCAAAAGGAGACAGAACAGAAACTGAACATAGTTCAGAGCAAGTTGTGAGAAAAAGGTCTAGTAGATTTGCATACTGGCCGTCATTGTCGGGCACACGGGTGGGTTCGTGAACAATCTGAGTAAGGTCATAAACAATGGAAAAATCATGACAGAACCTCCCCTCATCATCGGTTTTGTTTGAGTGGGTCAACCATTCGACGTTGTGAACATTGAAGTCTCCACATACATGAATGTTAGCTGAAGGATAAGCAGATAGGACTTGGTCAATTTTCTCAGATATGCTTTTAAAAATAGTAACTCCGCTGTTGTAGGGGTGATAGAGAGTAAATATAAATGCAGTAGTGTGAGCTAGTGCAACCCGGAAACACATATAGGGTAAGTTAGGATCTTCTCTGGAGATGTCCCTACCACATGGAAATCCATCTTTAATATAGGCACATATTCCATGGCGATCTTGGGGTTCAGATTTAGAAGTTAGGTTAGAGTATCCTTTAATTACACACTCATCTAGGGAAATAGACTGTCCAATGCCAGTTTCGCTTAAAAATAAAAGGTCTGGTTTAGTCTCCTGTAATTAGGTTTCAACCTCTGGAAGATAAGAACGTAGACCCCTGATGTTGGGGAAGGAGACATGGTAGTGGGGGTCTACGTTGGAAGTTGGAGAGCTGGGTTTAATTGTGTATTTTTTCTTGAAATTTGTCATGATGGAATTTTGTGATTTGTGGACTAGGTCATCAGACTTGTTTAGAGCAGGACAGAGAGGGGAAACTAAGAGAGAAAAAGAAACATATATATATATATATATATATATATATATATATATATATATATATATATATATATATATATATATATATATGCATGTATATATATATATATATGTATATATGTATATATATATATATATATATATCATAAGCAGATTTATAGTGACACACAGACGAAATCTAGAAATCTTATTAATTAAATTTTAATAAACTGTTTTAAATTTCAATATTAAACTCTGTTTCCATGTCAACACATGGCGTACTTTGCGAGCGCCGTTATGCATTCACTTCCAGCCCGGATTAAAGCACTAACTGATTTCTAATTCGTTAAAATTAAGCCAGATAATAAATTAATAAATGAAAAAAAAAAAAATAATAACAAAATAAAAGTAAATATGACCATGGTGATGATGATAGATAAGATAAAATTACACACCAGTATGTGTAAATAACACAATGTTTAAAATACCAAACTAATTTAAAATAAGTCCTATTTCTGCTTGACAGCTCAACTACCTAACCATTTCTGATTTCATTTTTACGATATTTTCTTTTCTTTTTTTTTTTAACGACACTTTTTGTTCCCTTTCTTTTTTAAAAAAGAGATTCTTTTCTCGAAATATCAAATATTTCCACCACTCCGGTTATCTCAGACAGTTGTCTCTAGGGCTATGACAATAGCATATTCTTTTCATTGTTTTGACTCTCGGGTATATATCTGACAAACCTAGACATAGTTAATCAACCGAAAACCACAACACTCTATATAAAAGCATATAAGATATCAACGGATATACACTCGAGAGTCAAAACAATGCAAAGAATATGCTGTTGTCATAGCGCTAGTTATCTTAAACAGTAAGTCAATTTTGCTGATTTGTATTCATGATTGCTTTGGAAAACAAATGGATATAGGAAGACGTAAAACCAAACTCTACAAGACCCTCTTTCATTTGACCATTTTCGTTCATACATCACATCATTTTAATACCCGGTTCCTTGCATTGCTATATCCTTCTTATACATTTAACTTTACGTACATCGAGATAGATTTGTATATGTTGTGAACATTAGATAACACTAACTTTATAGAGTATTAAAGCTTTGTATAAAACTTGGATATTTTTTTTTCTAAGTCTTTACGTTTGAAATCCATTTTGTCAGAAGTTTGCCACAGTGACCAATTCCAATGTAAAGATAAAACTTGCATTCCAATTGACTGGCGTTGCGACCAAGAATCAGATTGTCATGATCAAAGTGATGAAATCAACTGCAACAAAGATCTTTTCTCGCCAACATTTTCATTGTGTAAGTATGAATATAAGTTTGTTGAATTAATGGCGTGCTTCGAAAACGAAAATTTCAAATATTCACTACTAGTATTTCAGCCCAGCGTTGCCCGGGTGTTTAGCGGTGTATGTTGAGCAAAAAGAAAAAAAAAAAGCGGTCAATTTTTTTAACTTTGACTCCTATTATGACCCCTTAACATTTATTATTTGGGGCTCAAATCAAGTTATTAATTTAGATCCATGTCCAAGGAACATATATCTAAAATTTCAAGTGTTTAGACCCAAAATTGGCGGAGGAGTTTGGCAAAGTTCTTAAAGGTCAAATCGTTGAACTTTGGCCCCTTAACAGCTAAATTCCTGGCCTAAAACGGATTACAAATATTTTCCCAAATTTCAGTACCCTGTATATCAAATTTCGAGTCTGTAGACTTAAAATTGACAGAGTTATTGCGCAGGGAAATGCACACACACAGGCACACACACAGACACGTTCACTTTTATATATATATATAGATTTGGCGCTCCAACAAAATTTTTCATAACTGTTTACAGTACAGTTATGTGTGTAATGCCAAAAGTTGTCTGTCTCTCAAGCACTCGTCAGTTATAAGTTACGTTGGCACTTTTTCACTAGTGCGAAGGTACAACTTATTAGTTTTCAGTTGGGACATTGGGAGAGTGCATAGTAGGGACAGACAAACGTACACCAGGGGCAGAAAACTATTTTGTGTTTATAAGTTTCTTATATTTTTTAATTTAATAAATGTGTGTAACAAAAACTTTCTGAACACAAAAAATAAAACGTATTCAAACATTTCAGAATTTTGGCTTGTTACAAAAAAAAAAAAAAATTTAATCTATAATTTGAGTTTAAAAAACTCTATTTTGTGTTGTTATAATTTTCTTAAATCTATTTTTAAAAAACAAGAAAGACATGCATTTATTGTTGTGAGATTTTCGATTTGGTCCTGAAATTGCAACTGTCTGTCCCTGCTATGCACTCTCCAAATGTCCCAACTGAAAACCAAAACAGTTGTACCCTTGCACTAGTGCATAAGTGCCGTTACTTTTCTTATAGTGAGAAAAATTATTTTCACATAAGTTATTTTCCTTTATTATAGACCTCATCAAGGACATCACATGGAAGACAAGAAAGAGCATTCTCTTACCCATGCGCTACTCAATTATAAATTCACGAGAGAGAGAGAGAGAGAGAGAGAGAGAGATAAAGAGAGAGAGAGAGAGAGAGAGATGGATAGACGGATAGCTCATCTAACTACACCGAGTTATATTGTGCCTCCCCTCCCTTAGTGCATACGCCATTCTGGAATGTCTTTCTTGCTTGAAATCTCATTAGCTAAGAGACAGAAAATCCCCATCCAGAAATCATGTGGTTTTGGTAATTTCTGTGTTGGAGTCACCTGTGACTTTTGAGGCGTCACTCAAACGAATTTCCATTCAAACAACGGCTCTTGTTATGCAACAATAAGTTATCTCTCTTTATTTTTAGTCCTTTTCAAGAATATCACACAGGGAATAAGAGCATTCTCTCATTTTTAACTACAGCCATATTTGAATTTGGATGGATAAACATGCAGTAAATAAAAGCATGATGTGAACACCATGTGCATTCCCTTAATATATATTAGATTAGAGAGTAAAAAGTGGATCTTGGGTTTACTTTCAGCAGCTGTGTAACACTTGATTTTGCTTACTTTATCTGTCAATCCTCATATTCCAGGACGCTTCTGACAAAGAGGGAAGAATTACTGTTTTCTGGGCCACAATCTATTCCATCTAACACTTATCGCTGGCAAGTTTTTGACCATAAGATACTATTTTTTAGCTCCTTACATCAAGTGACTTCATGCCTTGTCTGGAGCGATTTCCATAAAAAAAAATACTTAACTTCAGCCTTTATTTCAATATGTTACTGTTATAATCACGTTGACACACCGGTTCTCATCGAATCATTGAAGTTAAGCAATATTGAACCTGATGGGTGACCATTTTAGGAATTCTAGGCACTTTATGTGTTTTCTGCTTATCTCGGCATTGTTTCCAGTCGTCCTGAATCTCCACTTGCCACTGGTATTCAACAATGTCGATTCAGGAAAGGTGTGGTTGGAGATTGCGCAACTCTTGTCACAAAAATTTCAGATTTCACTACTGATGCAATTCTCTATCTATATAAAAGCCAAGTACGTCCAAGGATGGAATACTGCTGCCATATCTGGGCAGGAGCTGCTAAAAACAGCCTATCCTGCCTTGACATAGTACAAAATAGACTTCATGGCTTAGTGGGGGATGCCCTTTTCTGTAACCTCTCTCCCACAGAAGAGACGTTGTGAGCCTATCCTTTGTTTTATCGTTATTTCCATGGCAGGTGCTCGTCTGAACTCCAATCTCTGGTCCTCCCTCGCCAATCTTTTACGAAAAACACCCGTCTAGCTGAATCCACTGTCAAAAACTTTCACCACTCTTTATCTATGCCTAAACCTAAACGTAGATTCCATGAACAAAGCTTCTTTCTTAGAACTGCACGCCTATGGAACTCTGTTCCATCTGCCTGCTTCCCTCCTGACTACAACTTGGATGCCTTCAAGTCCAACGTAAACAAATTCCTGATGAACCGCCCCCTTAAGTAGACACTCTAAATATCCACACTAACGTACTGTACTTACAATAACCCTTATCCCTGAGTGGCTTTCGGGCCTTGATGAGTGGTGACCACCTTGTAAAAAAACAAAAAACAAAAAAAAAATGAAGGAAACCACCATGGTGCGATATTCATCTACTCTGTTTCAGGCGTAGATAAACTCTTCCAGAGAATATAGATAGAGTTACAACTAAGTGTTGTGTTAGTCATAGCCACAGTATCAGACGCAAACTTTCTGTACTTCTTGTAAGTATACCACCGTAGTCTTAATTATTATCTTAACTACAAGGTCACAACACTTACAATTGTACAATTACAAAACAACAAATCTGATTGTCACATATACAAATAGCTGACACATATCATTTAGCATTGTTGTGACATCTGCTGCTGGTTGTAATAGTTGTAGTGGTAATAATTTTTGTTGTCAGCAACAGTAACAGTTGTCATGATCATAGTTGTGTTTACAGTGGGTAGAGTTCATTCTTTTTTCTTTATTTGTAGCTGTCGTAACAGCCTTTCTCTCTCTTGCTCTTTACAGCTGTTTTTTTTTTTAATTATTTAATTGTTGATGAAAACAGCACACATTTGTTTTAAGTTTAACAAATTTTAATTTTTTATTTATAGCTGTTCGAAATTACAAATTTCTGCTAGAAATACATTTCTAGCAGAAATTTGTAATTTCGAACAGAAATTTTCTCTTTCAATCATTTTCATTTTTAAAAGAATATTTTTGTTTAATGTTTATTTTTAATAGAAATTTCTTATTTTGATGTAATTTTATTTTCTAATAGACATTTTCTCTTTCTAATAATATTAATATTTAGTGGAAATTTTCTCTTTTTGCATAATTTTAATTTTTTGATGCAATTTTAATTTCTATAATCTCATATTTAAATAATCTTAATCCTAATGGAAATTTCTTCTATTCAGCTAATCTAAATTTCTAGTGGAAATTTTCTCTTTCAATGTAATTTTAATTTCTAATGGACATTTTTTTTTTTCATGAAAGCTTAATTTATAGTTGAATTTGTTTTTTCAATGTAATTTCAATTTCTAGTGAACATTCCCTCTGAGTTTATCTTAATTTCTACTGGAAATTTTTTTTTTCTTTGCAATATCAAATTTACTATTTCTATGTAATCTTAATTTTCACTAGGTTAGTTCTGCCTAATATTAATTTCTAGTGGACATTTTTTTTCTTTCAACATAATTTATATTTCTAGCAGATGTTTTCCCTTTTTGAGTAATCCTGATTTTAAAGAAGGCTAAGATATGAAAGATTTTATATTTTTTATAATTATATATTTTGATTTATTTTATTTATTTATTTTTTGTTTTGTTTTTTCTTTGCAGGGTCTGGTTGTCAAGGTAACCAGTTCCATTGTCAAAATAGGACATGTATTCCTTCTTTTTGGAAATGTGATAAAGAAGCCGATTGTCCAAATGCAATGGATGAAAAGGGATGTATATATTCACCTACCCTTCTCCCAAAAGATGGTATGAGCCTAATCTTTTCAGACTTCAGATTATTATTTAATAGTTTATATTAAAACAAATATATAGAAATTTAAAAATAGAATTTCTTATTGACAGTTCTAACGAAAAAAAAAAAAAAAAAATGATCACTTTTCTATGGATTTAATTAGATTACAGTTTTCAAAGTTAATTCCCTTTCATGAAGCACACTTATGTGTTGAATTTATATTTGAAATTATCTAACCAAAATAAATCTATATCAATAAAAGTGAATGAGTTTATTGACAAAAAAATCTTAAACGGTGGTGAGTATGATATTAGTTGGGACTATGATGTTAGCAATGTCGCTTGGCCTTTTGTCTAGGAGCAAATTGTGGCATCTGTTCTGCTGCTGCACTTAACATTTTTTTGTTCTCGGTTAGTGAGGGAGAAGCCCTTTATAACTGAGACAATTTTTTTTTTTTTCCTATCCAGAGTGACACTTTTTGGGGAGCTGCATTTTTCCCACATTAAAAACCGACCTTGTGTCTAACTCCACCCTCGTGGGGAGGCAAGTAAATAGGAATAATCACAATGACCATCACCTCAACGAGTGTGATGGATGTAACATAAATGTCAATTAAGATTTTAAAAAAAATCTGTTTTTATTGGATGGCAATTCACATTTGATATGTCTATATATATATATATATATATATATATGTGTGTGTGTGTGTGTGTGTGTGTGTGTGTGTGTGTGTGGAACTGTGTGTGTCAGTGTGCATGAGTTCATTCCCTAAAAATTGGAAAACGGCTCGTCCGATTTTTACGAAATTTTACACAAAGGTACTTTATGTGCCCGGCAGTATTCTTAGATAGGTTTTGTATTGAAATGTCTTCGATAAGTATCGATAATCAAAATAATCCGATGAAAGAAGAGACAGGCGATTTTGACCAACGTTAACATCTGACACAGCCTAACATCACAAGAGAGCATCTGAGAAGTAGGTTCTTTGATATGACAGAGGCATGTTCGAAATGAATATTTCTGCTTAAAGCACAATTGCACTAAGGGTAGTATATATGTAGATAATAGTAATATATATATATATATATAGAGAGAGAGAGAGAGAGAGAGGTCACTATGAAATAATGGGGATCAGTAAAGAAGAGCTAATAATAAAAGAAGAAAGAAAAATCGGGAAGATAGTGGAGAAAGAAGGAGAGGAGAGAGAAACGGTAAATAGGGAATACCGAAATACATATATACATAGATAAAAATAAAAATAAACGATCCAAAAGTGAAGAAAATGGGATAAGAAAAATGTTCAAAAAAGTGTTCATAGTGGACTATATATACATAGGTCATTATGAACACTTTTTTTGAACATATATATTATTATCATCATTACCTACATATACACTACCCTTCCAATTTACCCTTATACATTATATAATGATATGATATTTATATTTGGTAGCTTTTATTGTTCACTCTAAATTATTTAATCATTTAACTTTTTTTTTTATTATTCTAAACTCTGACAAGAGCAAGAATTAAAATCGATATGAAGTGCAGGTTTTAAATTTGTAAGAAATTTCTTTGAATATTTTGTCATTGCATTTTTCATTTTTGTTAAAAGTAAATTAATGTTTCCTCAAGTTCAGAATCATTGAAAACATTTTAAAGTAATTTGTTTTACTGATGACCAGAAATTGAAATCTGATGTTGGTTTGTTAAATTTAATGATAATAATGTCAATTATCTTTATTTTTTTCTTTCAAATTAGGCATCTGTGATTCTGATCACTTCCAGTGTACAACAAATGACGAATGTGTCCCATTAAAATGGCGATGTGACGGAACAGCAGAATGCACAGATGAAAGCGATGAAGTTGGTTGCCCCGAAAAATGAGGAGTTTTGGTTAAAAAAAAAAAAAAAAAAAAAAAAAAAAACGACAAAAAAAACGGGTTTTAGTTGCTTCTCCTTTTTCATTTCTGATTTCACACGAGAATAAATGCGAACTAAAATCAACAGAAATCAGCAACAATTAATCGTAATTTGCACTTTTGATTTTTATCCCCCCCCCCCAACACAAAAAAGACATGATCTGGATAAATTTCTTTCACATTTGTGAAGAGAAAAAAGAGCAAAATGTAAAAAAAATTTGATCAGATTTTCTCTAAAAACTCCAGAATTATTTAATTCAAAATTGTACATAATTTTATGAGTTACAAACTAAGAAATTGTATATTATTCTTTTTTTCTTTTCAATGTTAAAAAAGAAAAAAGATACACAGTTTTGATTTAAAAAAAAAAAATATCTTTCTTAGTTAAATGTTAAGCTCCCCACAGAAATAAATACAATAAATGCATTCAATAAATCTGTGTATTTATTCGCTTTTCTATTAAGAGAATGAGGACTGTGATTGAACCAATAGATATTGTCACAGATTGCAGAATCTGCTATGTTAAATTCAATTTTTATAAGATCTATTGTATTCAGTTGTATATTTATACAAGATTATTATGAAAAAAATGATGCTATGACATAATTGACAAGCCTTTCTGCAATCATATGTGAAAAATCGATGTCTTGCATTATTTCATGAAAAGAAAATTGTAAGTAGATGTTAGAAGGAAGAATATAGTTTCCCAATGATTATGGTATAAGAATTCATCATCAACAATTACACTACTTTCACACAAAGATTTTTCCTGAATATTTTTACGTTTTTCATAAGAGCTCCACGGATTAAAGAATTGGGGGGGGGGCGTATCTGGCCTGCAGGCCATAGTTTGCAGACTCCTGTTCTCATCTTGAAATTACCAAGTTTGACAAAAAGAGTTATGCCTTTGACACGATACACCTGAAGAAGGCTAGAGATTTCATCAACCGAAATGTTGCGAAAATAACACTGAATATGAAAACGGTAGTCCGAATAATCAAAATATAAATATCCTTGTAGTTTAAGTTTCAAACTCATGTCAAATTTGAATCCAAAAAGGATTCGTAGAATTTATTAGTTAAATATTTTCTCTTTATAGTATAACACGTAAACTTGGTCGTTTATGAAAAATTGCCATCATTCTCAAATTTGTTCCAAACGTGTCACATTCTATCAATATTATATCTCGGTACTTGTACAGTTTAATGAAGACATTAAAAAATGAAAATATCGAAAAAAAAGGTTATATTGTACGTATCCATTATGGAATGAAGTTCTCTGAAAAAAAAAAAAATTCACTTAATTTGATCAAGTAGTTTGTTTTTTTTTACAGAGAAAAAATAATTTGTTATGATACCTACCAAAAGATAAACAAGTTTGATTTTTAGGAAGAAAAGCTAATATTTAAAGATGGAGAGAGAGTTTTGCCACTTTAAACTGAGTTATCTCCCCGTGGCATGTTCAAGAAATTCAAAGATGGCTACTTTCATTGCGCTCTCATAAAAATGTGTTTTTCCACTGACAAAAAAAAACTACTCAATCAAATTAAGTAAAATTTTTTTTCGGAGATCTTCAGTCCAAAACGGATATGTACAATATAACCTATTTTTCGATATTTTCATTTTTTAATGTTTTGATTAAACTGTACAAGTACCTATATTTCTCTAAGTTTGTTTGGCTGTCAGTACATTTCATTTTTTTTCAGAAACTATTGTGCCAATCTGGCAAAAAATTTGTATGGACCTTTATAAGGTGCAGCAAACCAAGTATAATGGTATCCATTCATTCAATGCACAGTTAGGGATTATTACTTAATGCACAAACCCCATCCAACAATCAATTATAATAAGGCATTCATTCTAAGTCAATGACTATAAATGTTGCCAGTTTTATACAGGTTAAAAAGTCTAGTTAACATATAAACAATTTAAATGTTGACATATACACTGATATCAAAAATACATACAGTAGAACCCCAGGATATGGCATTAAAAATTAGTAACAAAATATAGTACAGTATATAATACACATGTATATAATCAAATAACATTCTAAGTAACACCGTAAGGCAGAGCAAATGTCGTAATCAGGGCCCGGAAGAAAATTGTATTCCACATTGTAACCTGAAAAACCTGTATCCTAGGGCCACTGTATCCCGGTGTTCTACTATATTCGTGTCTGTAAAACAGAGAATGTGGAAAGAAATCAGAACAAGGGTTTCCATTTTATGATCGACTAGTTGTATATTTCAAGATGCAATTAAGTCATTTTAATTATTGATTTTTATTTGTTTGCACAATTTTGAAACTTATACAGAGAAAAAAAAATTAGTTTTAAGGACAACGACTCTTTCTGTTCTTCAATTTAAGTTCTCCTTGCCGATCATAATTGAAATGTTCCCATATTACCAGTTGTCTGGGTGAGAGTACTTAATTTTTTTTTTTTTAGAGTATTTATTAGTACAAAAAAAAAAAAAGGGGGGGGCGGGGGAAGGTGAAAACAAATAAATGTTACTAAAGGCAAGATAAGTTACTCTCCTACTTAATAGAATAAGTTTTTTGTGTTTTAACTTATTTTAAAGTGTTTATTTTTATTTAAAAATAAAGGTATTGTAAAATTTGTGGAGTTATAATATATTGAAAAAAATAGCTGAGCCTCAATGATCGCTCAAAAACTGTAACTCAAACAAAATACTGATAGAACATTACATTTTCACATGATTTGTGACATTTATTTTAATGTGTTTCTATCACTATTTATTAGGTTGGTGCAAAAATAATGTTTTTTGCCATGAAGTTGAATAGCAAAAAACATTTTTGCACCAACCTAATAGTTTAATTTTCGATTTTTGAACGATTATCAAAGCTACAAACTGGCTGTTAGGACAGCACCATTTTTTTTTTTTTTTTAGTTAATTCATACCTTTTGTTTAAAAGTAAGAAATAAGCACTTTAATAAGAGTTAAAACACAAAAACCTTATCCAGGTAATTAGAAGAGTAACTTATCTTGCCTTTGGTAACATTTATTCGTTGTATATTTATTTTTTTCACCCTTTTTGTTTCGTTGGCTATTCTAGTAAATGTACTTTAAAAAAAAAAATAAACTGTAACAAAATACATTATGATGATGTCAATAACATGGCACAACTATAAAAATGAAAATAGGCTAATCAGAATCAAAGTTTGATATCTCAGCTAAAATGCTATTCAGGCCCAATTTTCAAAATCTCATACCCTCACGTTCATTAAAATAATTTTTAGACTGATGGATGAATACTTTTAGAAAAGAAACAAGAAAAGACGATTTGCATAAAAATAGATTTTATTTGTAGGATCAGGAGTGGGAAAATAATTTTATAAAATTGCCGATTTTATTTCACAGGATATCAACAGAGTTCATTTTGATACATGCTCTCAATATTCATGACAAATTTCTCTGAAGGAAGTTTTCATTTATTTGTTTTTCAGGGAATCATAGGGAGTCGGAAAGTCAAAAGTTGAAAAAAAATAAAATAAAATAAATGAATATAAAATCACATTTTAGCAATAAAAAAAAATGTGTTGTTTTGTTTAGTTTTCATCAAGAGATTTTAAAAACCACAAAAATAAAATTAAAAAAACTCTTGTCAAACAACTTCAACAGAACATCTTGTTTTATTATTTCCTTAAAACGTAAAACCATTTCATTTGAGGAAATAATTTAAAATACTAAATCATTTTTGATAAAAGACATTTCTTATGTATGAAATAAGGTTAAAAAAAAGAAATGAAAAAAAAAAGCAATTCAATTGTGACAGAAAGTTTAAATTCCATTCAATTTCCATGATTTTTATTAATTATTATTATCATTATTATATAGCTCTACAAAAGGTATTGAGCACTATTGGATTAAATGCTAATAAATGCCAACATTAAATTATATATACCTCTTTTAAATAACTTAGAATAGCAAGTTTAAAAAAATGCATATGTATATATATATATATATATATATATATATATATATATATTATATACACACACACAAATCTAAATATATCGAACATAGTAATAAAAAAAAAAATTACAAATTTGCCAAAAAAGGCTTCTTTGCGTTTTCATAAAATTAATGAAAGTAAAACTTCACCCTCCCCCATCCATCTCAGAGTAGAGATCAAACAGAACACAAAATTAGAAAAGTTTAAAAATGGAAATTCAATGGTGACACAAACACAACTATGTTTCAATTCCATTCAAACCTTTCCATCAGACATAAGGAGACGTAAAATAGAAATAAAGTTAAATTTGTTTAACTATTCAACCTTCATTTGTATGATTTATTATTATTATTATTATTATATAGCTCTACAAAAAAGTCTGTTGAGATTATTGGATTAAATGCTAATAAATGCAAACTTAGCATGTTCTGAATCAAAAATGCGATAAGGAAAACCTACACAACGTTTTGTCCACTGTTTTCTAAGCTTCAAAAGCGAAGAAAATAGTAAAAAAACTTTTTTTCAATGTGACTTTTTTGTAAGATTAGTAGATGTATATATTTCATATATGGATTATATATATGTATATGTATCATGTGCAAGCATTGATAGATCTTTCTTATTTAAATATGTTATATCCTTACTATATATATATATATATATATATATTCTCTCAAAATAACTGCTCCTCTCGTTATGTACCATTTTTAGCTATTTATTTCTTTG
Organism: Euprymna scolopes; assembly: GCF_053919585.1. Classification (NCBI taxonomy): domain Eukaryota; kingdom Metazoa; phylum Mollusca; class Cephalopoda; order Sepiida; family Sepiolidae; genus Euprymna; species Euprymna scolopes. The sequence goes on from NC_136503.1 coordinate 44,616,065, forward strand.
CTCTTGAAAAGTGGTCGAAAAAGTGGGTAATTAGGTCTTCCTTTTCTCATTATTAATTCATACTATCGGATTTGTTTTATCCCTTTTATTATCATACATGTTTTAAATAACTTGGAATAGCAAGTTAACAAAATACATATACAAAAGGATAAATTTACCTCAAATAGTAATAAAAAAAATAAAATAACATAAATCACAAATTTGTCAAAAAAAAAGAAAAGAAAAAAAAAGAAAAGAAAGAAAAAGAAGTCCTTTGCATATTCAAGAAATTAACAGCAGTTAAGCTTCACCCTCTCATCTTTCTCAGACGGAACACAAAATTAGAAAAATATAATAGTTCAAAAGTTCAACTTCATTATGATAAAAACACAACCAAGAGGTTTTGAATAGTATTAGTATTGCACTGAAATTGTATCTTCTATAAGCTGTGAAATAAACAGAAATTTTTTTTTTAACTAAACAATCATGTTCCATACACATCACGGCAAAAGTGAAAAGTGTTTTGAAACTTTATGCATAGTATCTGGAAAACATGCCTACCACTTTGATGGCAATTTTTTTGTTCTTAATGTTTCTTATAGCAATACCATTCCTAATAATACAATCAACAAATCTACTAATATTCTGCATATCTACAAAGTAAGCCTTTCTAAAAAGATAAAAAAGTTAGTTTTGATTACAATACATGGTGTTTGAAATGCGAAAAGCAGAGAAAGATTGGTGTTAATTTGGAGTTTTCCTTCCTCACAAACCTTGATTAGGCAAGGAAAACTAAATTAATACAAATTATTCTGCCCTCACCACTTCTAACACCATGTATTATTGACTTCTGGCTATTATCAGAACTAAAGCTTTTTGTCTTCGTAGAAAGGTGTTTATTTGTTAGATATACGGGTTATGATCGATTAGATTATAAGGACCCCACCAAATAAGTGAAACAAAAGGAACAACTTTTGATCAACATGGGTGTGACCTTTGCAGACATGACATCTCTAAAAAAACATAAGAAAATCGAGTTATTTGGTTTTAAGTCACAAGATCGATTTTAATATAGGGAAAAATTTAAATAAAAATAAAAAAGTGGGAGTAGGGGATAAACTTATTTTTAAATGTAAGGTATATATTTTTTTTTTTTTTTTTTTTTTTTTTTTTTACAATTTTTAAAAAATAAATCTGTTTTAAATTTAGTTGCATTTTAATTTTTTAAATAAGAAAAAAGCTTTTTTTATTACAAGATAGATTGTTAATATAGGGAAAGTTTAATTTTAAGATAAGGGGTTGAGGGGAATATTAAATTTTTATTTTTTAATGTAGGGTAAACAATAATTAACAAATGCAAAAATTGTGCTGTTCCAATCCAGAGTGACCCATTTTTGGGAAGGAACAATTTACGCTTATTTGGTGGGTAGTCTTTAAAACATAATTGATCAACAGGATATTATTAGCACCTGTGGTATTACAGGAAACAGTGTTAAAAAATAAAAAAAATTAAAATTATCAACTGTTTGCAGCAGCAAAGAACTGCAAGTGATCAAAATATGCTGCTCTTGAACAGATTTGTGTTCCAACCAATTGCAGTGGAGATGGGTGGACTTATAGGCACAGTCACATGGGACTTCTTCAACAGCTTTGGTCTCTTAATGAGGCGCCACACCAGGCACCGTCATAAATTGACTTGGCTCTACAAGCCCTTGTCATTACTCATGAAAATGCCTTGAGCCTGATGAGCTAGCAGGATATTCAATGAAACTTTGTAATATTTACATATTGTTTTGAAAAAGGACATGTTATTAATTCACTATTATTTTCTGTTATTTATTGAATAAATCTACTCCCTTAAAAACAAATATCAGGGTTGGTAACTAGGTTTACATATTTTAAAAAAAAATAAAAAATAAATAGCATTGGCAAGAAACACTTATGAGACAAAAAAGTAAAATGTAATTGTCTCAAAAGAAATACATAGACTAGACTTTTTCATATTTAATTTCTGTGATAAATTAGTTATGTATATCTTTTATATCACAATCAGCTTTGACCCAAACTTTGAAGAAAAAAAAAATCCTGAGAAATAGTTTTTCTTGTTAGAAACTTCCATTGTATACAATATATCAAAATTTATAATTCAAATCATGCTAGTAGACTAATTTATCTTTTTGATACATAGCTGAAGTAAATGCAATCGTCTCGCACCCACTTTTGACAATTATTTTAACCATTTTATCTTACTGTGATATAGACCAGATATAAATCCCCCCACCCTATCCTATCTGGTATTGGCACCATTTTCAGTTACATATCATTCTTTATTGCTTGCCTAAGTAAAATTTGTTAATATATACTGTTGCTGTTCTTTCTCTCACAAAACTGCCGCTCTCAATTCGAATTTCAGCGCTTATCTATAATGATTATTCAGTCTTTCTCACATGCAAGAATTGAACCTTCTTTTGCGGATAAAAATGCCTACAGTACTTTTGAAATTCATAATCTGTACCAAGTATAAAATAAAAATAATTTCATCAATTAATACAAGATTAAAAAAAAAAATTAAGACTGAAACTGACAAATTCTCTGCTGTTCAAATAATTAGCAAAAAAATGGAATAAGATTAATTTGGTAAAAAAAAAAAAAAAGAAAGAAAAAAAAAACAAAAAAAAAAACCCAAAAAAAGGATAAAAAAAGAAAAAAAACAGGAACAATACAAAAAGACAGGTCCATGGCATTCTACGATACATATCACTTCATGGCACACCTGAAAAGTACAACTGAAGGCCTTATTGACAGATGTTTGATTTTAAGAGACTTTTTTCTTTTTTTTTTTTTTTTTTAAAGGAAATTAAATCAACTCTTTAAAATACATAGAATAACACTCTGACCATACCTGTTGAAAGATAAATAGATGAAAATATGTATTTGTTGTTTTTGAACTTGATAAGTATTAAACAAAATAACAAGGTAAATAAAATGTTTGGCAAAAGATTTGATCCACATACATATTTATGCTTATTTATCTTTTAAAACATTTTATTATTCTCAGGCTATTTTACGTATTTCTTTAAAAACTCTCTGAAAATGAAACGGTTGTAAATAAGCATCCAGTTTTGCTTCTCAACTTCACCATGAAGCGGCTACAACAGTGAAGCAGCCTGGAGAATGCTATGCAGAGGACACAATTATGAAAAGTGAAAAGAGATTTAGAAAACAAAACACTAAGAATATGGAGCAGCATTCAGTTTTCAAGTCTAATGTGATTAAATTTCTATCGAGTCATCCATTTAGGGATGTGATTTTGCTGCTTGTCGACTTAGTTGGGAGTAGGTATATCAAGGGGGCACAAGTGTTATGAGTTCACCAGAGCATATCTCATTAAAGTTATTGTAAAACAGGCACAGGGATGCAACATTGTGATGATGAGACAGAGGTTGGAGCTTGGCTGATAGTGCTAGACCTATTAGGTATGAAACTCTTTTTTTGAACCATGTCTGAGAAAGAGAGAGAGAGATGCACCAGCTCAGATGTGGCAACAATATTCCATGTATGGGTGGCTTTGTAGACAAGTTAAAGAATTTCTGTAGCCCAGCATTGTCTATTCTGCATGAAGTTCTCCCCATTGATCGCAGCTATTTATTAGACCTGCAAGATTGCAGGTTCAACCCTAACACCGAGAGCATCAATGCTCAAAGGCTACATACATATAAGTAGCTGTGGTACATGAACAGAAGAATGTTGTTCTCATTTCCTAGATTTGTAGTTCCATGCCAGACACGTCCTTGATTGCCACACAAAAAGGCAAAGATAACCAAAAGATGATAAATCCTGATACAAACTTCTAGATTGTCATCAGAGCCCTGTTTGCCAAACTGCAGCCTTAATATTGTTGGGTGCCAAATCTGTTTGCTATGGATGGCTTTGCCAGGAACTGGGGTTCTAGACTGCATAATTGAAACTATCATGTTGCCATCGCCTCTATCAAGGTGAGTAAGGGATGAACTTTATGGAGTGCTACTTTTGTAGCAGGTATAAAAAAAAAAAAAAAAAAACTAGTGTGGAATGTCAGAGTTACTGGCATAAGTCAATTTCTATTTTTAGGTGATTATTTAAAATGAGTCCATATTACCACTCATTCAGGCTGAACTAAGTAATGTTATCTTAATGAATTGTAGTTAAGCATGTTATATTGTTAATAACATGATACAACAATAACAAATGAAATTTGTATACGTAGAAGGAAAATTTGATTTATCAGCTTAAATTCTATTTTAAAATCTGACTTTCTTTATATATTAAATTAGACCAGTATTCTAACAAATATGTTTTGAATTAGATGCCGTTATTACAACCTCAATTGAACATTTTGAACACAATGCTTAACCTTTTGTCTAATATGATCATTTCATAGTTATCTACTTCTATTATACAAGAAGTAAATTTAAATAAAATTATCAAAGATAAAAACAATAAATGGAATATTGAAAATATGTTTAAAGGAATTTGAAGCAAAATATACAAAAATGAAAAAAAGTTTAATTTTAAAGTAGAAATAAAAACAAAATAAATATAATTTAAAGCAATAAAATAAATGCAACATTCAGCAGTATTTATTTAAAGTTTATAGATAAAAATAATGAAAAACTTTAACATTATACATGAGTTTCTCTTGGCCTTGATAAGTGATGACTCAATAATAAAAAAAAAAATGCAAAACTTAGCAGTATTTATTTCAAATTTACCCTTTATAAATAATACTAATAAGAAAGATATTAAAACAGCTTTAGAAATTAAATCGATTGAAATTGTTTGAAAAATATAAAACAAAATAAATCAATAACCTTTTTTTGCACAAAATTAACTATATGAAAAAAAAGGAGGAGGAGGGGATCCTGTCAATTGTGCTTTACCAGGTATTGATGTGATTATGAATATTTTATGCGCTCAAAGTCTCAGGTGATTTAGTAATGTACAGAGTGCTGCCTCTTGCACTGACCACATAACATGTTTGGTTATTTTGAGCACTAGGGAGCATGGTGAATCGAGGAAGACAAGACTTGAGCGCATAAGAAGCAATATGGCTGCATGCACCCCATCAATGCATCCTTTGGATCAAATTGCATTGAGCTTATATTTCCAATGTTGAAAATTTGAGCCTAAATTTTCAGCTAACCAAACTTCTATTTAAAAAGGATATTTAAATAAATACAAACAAAACATTTTCTGGATTATAAAACCTAAACCTTTTTCTCAGAAAAAGTTTGTTGGATGCTCTTTGGTTTGAAAGAATACTATCTCCATACATCTCAATTCAATAAAAATTTTTTAAAAATGATCAAAAGTTAAAAAAAAAAATTTAAAAAAAAAATTTTTAATTAAAATTAAACATACATTTAAAAATTTTTTGTACATGACTAGCAGGCTGCCCGGCATTACCCGGTCATAAAATACACTTAAATATATTAATTCATGCAGATTTTGCATTTTTTTTAATTACATAGCCAATTATCTATTGATTATTTTATTGTACAATATATATCGTAGTGATTTCAAAAGTACAAAAAAAAAAAAAAATTTTTCAAATATGACTTAGCTGCCATCAGCTAGAATAGAAACAAAAACATTTAGCGCTCCAGCCTTCATTGTTACCATTTGAGCTATCGTCAGATGGATAGCAAAACATTAAAATTTAATCAACTTTAACACATAAATGTACATGTGTGCATGTTTATAACAGCACTTTAAGTCAACTTACCACTGCTAAATCCCATTTTCTTTTTAATTTCGATGCCTAAGCAGCTATTTTGACTGGCTAAAGACCAAATCGAATTTATTCCTCAAATCTAATTCTAAACAGAACCAAATTTTCCTTGCAATTCAATTTAATTTCTGATCAGTAGAATTATTTAGTGCTTATCCTAATAATTTAATTAATAATTGCTTATTTGTTTAAAACTAAAAATAAAATTACACTAAATTTAATAACAATGTATTGCGGCATTGTTAGATGAATTCAATTAAAGTTTAACCATTTTTATTTGATTAATGACTAAATGTTAGATACATTGAATTCAATTTGACAAGAGAAACATTAACATGAACACAAATGAACACGTACAGTAATATATATACAAAATATTCAGCAAATAAGTTTTTTTTTTTTTTTTTTTTTAGTGATTCAGCCATTTTGATAAAGTTTTCACAAGGGCAGAAAATATTACCGAATGAAAAATATTGACGTTGTAAAGAGGATTAAATGTGAGGTAAGAAGGGAAAAAATACTGAATGATTTTGAGCAAAATATTTTTCGTATGTTTTCTGCGCTCATTAAAATTTATCGATTTTAATATTTCTCAAAACGTGATAAAAAAGTTACGGAAAACTATTTTTGAAAGTATAAAAAAAAGCGAGCATAAATAAAGATAAAAAAATAATCCATGATATACAAATAAAACAGAAAAAAAAAAAAGAAAACAAGTGGAATGAGAGAGACACAGAGAAAAAGAGGATCGCAGACAAATGGACATTCTTAATCTTTTGGATCTTGACATTGTTTGCATTCTTCCATATTGTCTTCATATTCTTCAACCTGTACTGTCACTTCCATGAGTCCAAATTCTTCAGTCATTGATTTTGAAGCATCTTTTATTATTTGGATTGCGTCAGAATCTTTATCTAAGAAATAAGAAAGCAAATTAAAATTTTAAAGATCATTTTAAATTGTTAGGAAGAAAAAAAACATAAAAAAAAACAGGTGTTATTCATTCAATCGCAATTTATTCAGTTTATAAGAAAATGGACAATAAAAATTTGTTACTATTATAGACTAACAACCCCTGCTAAATCATGACCTCCGAAAATTGATATTCTACATATACGTATGAAGAACACCATGAAAAACTTGGTAGAATGAAAAATGGGGAAAAAAAATTTGCAGGGGTATTATGAAGGGAGTTGAGTAGCAAGATGTCTGTTCACATTACACGTGAACTTTTGCATGTCAGTACAGTTGGGAAAGCAGAATCCTGGAAGGGAGTTCCAGAGTCTAGCAGTTCTGAGGAAGAAACTTTTGGAGTAGAAGGCCTTCTTACACCTAGGGATCTTTACTGTGAAGGGGTGGGATTTAGCTGCTTGTCGGGTTTGTCGGGGAGGTATTCACGTCTAGGGGGTACAAGTGTTTTTAGTTCATCAGAGCATTCACCATTAAAATACTAGTAGAACAGGCAGAGGAGCCCATGTCTTTAACCAATTTTTTTCTATGAAAGATAAATCTTGGGTGTTTTTTGAGAGTGTGGGAAGTCTAGCTCCTTTTAGTTGACTTTGTGTGGTTTTATGACCTTGTCACTTAGACAAGATTACTGGTAAAACAATTGCCGTTTTCTGGGTTAGAATCTATTCATCTAAAACTTATTATGGGTTCGTTTTTTACTTTAAAGTAGTATTTTTTAAGCTTCTTACATCAAGTGGCTTCATGCCTTGTCTGGAGTCATTTCCATAAAATAAAAATAAAATGAGAAGTAAAAAAACTTGATTAATTGCTCTAAAAAAATGATATAATAGACAAAAATGAGGAATCGTTTTAAATTAAATTCTAAATAAATTGATTTATTTTGTTTTTCTTCTGCACAATTGTTCAAAAAGCAGAATTCCATTTTTTTTTGTCAACCAAAAATTCAATCCCAATTTATTCCATTTAAATAAAACTGGTGCTGAACATTGAATTCAAAACCATTCAAGAGTTGGGAAGACATAAGTGATGATCAGTGGTTGTAATGTTGTGGAAAGGGAGTTGGGAGCAACTGATTTTTTTTGTTATATATTGGGTATTCAAGAACTGCAGTGGAAGTACTGGTAGGTTGAGCATAGGATAACTAGTTTGTATAGAAATGCAAGACAATAGAGATGGATGAGAAATCGGATGTGGAAAATGTATATTTGGATGGTGAGGCTATTGAGGTTGTCCAGAAGTTTTATCTTTTGGAGTACAGGAACGAGCTAATGATGGTATGATTGCAAGGATTGGGAGTTGATCGAGTAGGTTCATTAGTAACTAGCAAAAACTTATCACTGTTAAATAAAGAAAGAGTTATGGTTAAGAGTGTTTCAAGCATGTGTATGCAGTGTGATGATGTATGGAAGTGAAAACTGGGTTGGTTGTGTGTGTTGCATAGAAAGCAATTATGCAATAAAGATACGATATGGATGTAGAATGTGAGTTTCAAAAACAGACTTAGACCTGTTGACCTCAGAGGAAGATAAAATTTGGACAGTATAGGGAGATATGTGTAGAACAGGAGACTTCGCTGGTTTAGTCACATTGAAAAATTTGGCCAAAGTTTTGATGTACAAGGGGCATGCAATAAGTAATGTCCCTGACCTTCCCATAGCAGTAGAGCAACGAAACTTGGCACAGTTATTAGTCTTTCTCTACATAGGAACCACCCAGACTTATGCATTTCTCCCATCGTTTGATGCAGCTCTGGAGACCGTTTTTGTAGAACACCCCAGGTTGGTCCTCCAACCATGACGTGACTTCAGAAATCAAGGCTGCACCATTTGGGAGACACTTTCCTTTCAAAAACAACTTCATGGCTGGGAATAGGTGAAAGTCAGAGGGTGCAAGGTCAGAAGAGTAGGGAAGGATGGGGGAGGATTTCATAACCACATGCCCGTGCTTCTGATCTGGCGACATGTGAGTTGTGGATCGGAGCGTTGTCCTGCAGGAGGAGGGTACCTTTGCTGATTTTACCCCGTCTCTTGATTTTGGTAGCTTTCCTTAATTTCCTCAAAATAAAGCATAATAGGCTCTTGTAATTGTGGTACCCTTTGCCAGGAAATCTCATCATTACTCCGTCCTGGTCCCAGAAGACTGTGAGCATAACCTTGCCAGCTGAGGGTTGCATCCTTGCCTTCTTTGGAGGTGGTGAGTCCAAATGCTTCCACTGAATTGAGTGGGCTTTGGTCTCTGGATCATAGTGATGGACCCAGGTTTCATCCTGTGTAATCAGTCTTTTGAAAGACTTTGACTCATTTTCTTGGCACATCTCCAAATTCATCCTCGAGCACTCGACGCGTTCTCGCTTCTGGAATGGTGTGAGCAACCTGAGAATCCATCTGGCAGACACCTTATGCATATGCAAATGGTCATGAATGATAGTTTCCACAGACCCTGTACTAATCTTGACATCTTTGGCTATTTGGCGAATAGTAATGCGCCGATCTTCCAAAATGGCAGCCTCAACTTGACAGACAGATGCCTCATCAATGGCAGAAGGGGGGGGGCGACCAGGCCTGGGAGCTGTTTCCACAGACTTCCGGCCATGTTTGATTTACAATGCCAGCGTTTTACAAGGTCATATGATGGGGCATTATCACCATAAGTTTCTTTCATTTCATCCAAAGTGTGTGTGTGCGTCCTTTCAAATACAAAAACCAGATCACTGCTCGACATTCAATAGGCTCCATTTCACACCTGACTCAGTTCAAACACCTGTAAAACAGAAACCACAATTAGTTCACAGCTGTAATTTGCTACATAACCCGTAGAGATATAAATCATTGCACATGCAAAATTTCAGCTAGATCAGACAACTGGAAGTGGGTCAGGGGCATTACTTACTGCACACCCCTCGTATCTATATACGGCACAATCACGTTGACACCCCAATTCTCACCAGATCACCAAAGTTAAGCAACGTTGAGCTTGATAGGTGACCATTTGGGAAGGCGAGGCGCTCTATGTACCACGAGGTAAAACACCAGGTTGAGAAACTGGTGCAGTCTATCCTTCTCTCGAGGGTAAATGGAACTCTCTTAAGCCGTGGCAGGCAGCCCATCTAGTGAGGGCATCACAATAAAAAAATACCCTTGATAGCCCTGGCAAAGCATCATGTATTCAGCTACCGACACGATTTGAATTACACTACAAACTTGTGTAGGGAGTTCATTCTCAGCTGTGGCCATGCTCGATGGATGGATTTGATGTAGAACAGTTAAGGTAATAGAGTCAGTTGGGAAGGTAAGGCCAAGGAAAACAATGGGAGGAAGTAGTTGAGAGAAAGAAGGATAAATAAAGACCTGGCCAGAGATAGAGTAGTTTAAAAGCCAGTTTCTAAAAGCTGTTCAACACAAACACACATGTAAAAAAGACATTAAAATATAATCATGATTTATCTTTATTCTATTATTTTCTTAATATCTTATCTTTTTTCTATACATCCCCCTCCTCTTTCCATTGCTAAATATTTCTGCTAAGTGAAATGACCTCATGCTAAGTACATTATCAAGTAGATAAAAATACGAGTTGGATAACAAAAGAAAAGCATTATATCTGTCACATGACCGTGCTTGCATTTTGTAAGCAATACTAAGTAACAGATTATAAGAACAAGACTTTTTAGCCTGTTAAAAATGAGTAATAGTTATAGGCGCTTGATTTAAAAAGAATGCTTTATGCCAAATTGATGGTGGAATATGGTTAAATTTGTGTTCATTTTTGCATTATTAATCCCTAACTGTGCACCAAACAGATACCATAATACTTAGTTTACTGCGCCTTATCAGAATAAAGGTCTATACAAAATTTCAACCAGATTGGCTCAGTAGTTTCCGAGAAAACTTCTAAAGTAAATGTGGTATTGTAGAGATTAATTCTTATTAATCCCTACCTGGTAATCAAATGGATACCATAATACTTAGTTTGCTACACCTTATGACAAAGGTCCATGCAAAATTTCAGCCAGATTGGTCCAATAGTTTCCCAGAAAAAGTAGAATGGACAAACAAATTATATCTCTACTTATATAAAAAGAACTTTGTCCATGTGTGTGTGTGTACACAAGTTTATTACCTATGGCAGAGTTGATTTTTTTTAAATTTCACACAAATGTAATTTATGTGTCTGGTAGTGTTCTTAGGTAGCTTTTGTATCGGAATTCCCCCGATAAGTATCCAAAATCGATAATCGAAAAAATCCGATTAAAGAAGGAATAGTCCGATTTTGACCGAAGTTAACACTCTGATGCAGCCTAACATTACAAGTTCATTCGAAAAGTTTTATCACTGCACGAGTATAAGTGCTCAGCATATAAAGACAACAGTGATATGACAAGAGCACATTCGAAATGAAGGTTTCTGTTTAGAGCACAATTGAATCTTAACTTTTGCATTTTAAACTTTAATTTAAACGGTTATATAAAAATAATTTTATAAAATCAACCATAGGTTCTCTACAGTGCAATATAGACTACAATGTATTGTGGACCAAGTCGCTGAGGGGAGGCATGTGAAACTTCCTCCTGGTGCACTGACAAGAGCAGGCAATCGATTAAAAAATGGTAAATTTCACTGATCTTAATGACAATAAAAGCATTGGAAGGGTGGAACATTTGCTGATACTAATTCAATCCCAGGCAATGTCGGGTTTCCCTGCTAGTATATGAGAGAGATGTTATAAGAAAAAATAAAAAATAGTAAAATATAATGATTAACAAAAGATTTATTAACATTTATGCAAATGACACAACCATCTATGGCAACACTTTGAAGAGCATTAATAATTAAAATCTGTCTTTCTTCCTACCTGGAGCATGTAGTGTGATGGGAAAAGGTAGATGGGTACTTTTAATACATCTAAACAGTTTCTTTTCTTTCACTGTCAATGCTCAGATCCTCATTTTACCCCAATTAAAATGAACAGCTCTCTCCTTGAGGAAGACCCCTTGCTTTGATAAGCTTTAGGACTGACCTTCACTCCAAACTTCAAATGGAAGATACATCAAATCTGTTGCTAAGTGCATAAAAAAAAAAAAAATGGTTGAATCATTCTATTGTTCCAGAAAGTATCTCCCTCCTGATAGTTTTCTACAGATACGCCTAAAATGGAGTACTGTTGCCACATCTGGAGAGGTGTCACTCAGCAGTTTTCTGTCTTGAGAAAGTACAAAATCAATTTTGAAATTCTCTACAATATTGTTATTTTCATGTTAGGTCCTCCAATCTATGGTTCCTCTGTGAAGCATTCACAATAAAAACTCATCTAACTACAACCATTGAAAAATAATTTTTTTCTCCCTCTGTAACTAAATGGAACTGCCATGATAAAACTTTCTTTCCAAGAACTGCCATCTATAGAACATAATGCCACAGGGCTGCTTCCCAGTTTACTATAACAGTAGTTTTCAAATCCAATGTTAACAAATTCTTGCTGTTGTTAGATAGTCCCAACTATCGTTACCAATTCTCTGGAAAAACTCATTAGTTCTTATTCACAAGTGGCCTTTGCGCTTTAGTAAGTATATAATAAAAAATGATTTCCAAGAACTTCAGGCTTGTGGAACTCTCCTTCTGCAGATTGTTTTCCTTCTACTTTTCAAGACTAAGGTCAATAGGCATCTCCTGTCTTTGAGATAATTCATCTTTCATTCTTGTTATCTCCTTACAATAAGTGGCTTCACAGCTTATCTGGAGCGATTTCCATAAAAAAAAAAAAAAATTAAAAAAAAAATAATAAAATAAAAAGTTTCACAAATTTGACCAACTGGTTAAAGCACTTAAATGAGGAAGCCTTGTTTTAGTAAGCTCCTGGGATTGATTTTCACCCCAGATCCAAAATGGAAGATTCAATCTGTTGCTAACGTTGTCAGAAAAATAACTGGATCATTCTACCGCTCCAGAAAAAAAACCAGGTGCCTTTACCTAAATTAAGTCGGATATATTCTAAAATGTAGCATTGTTATTAAATCTGGAAAGGTGCTGCTTAGAGACCTCTCTTGCCTTGACAGTGCCCAAAATCAATTTCTGTTGTGATGTGGTTCATGTACATGTAAGGAGAGCGAAACTGGTTGGAATCAGTTAAAGCTGCAATTGGAATGCTAACACTTAGCGATTTACTTGTCAATTTATTTAACAGTTGATGCTACCTGACATGGACTTCTATTATTGTACCTAACGAAATAAAACTATTCTATATCTTATATCTGTGCAACATTTTCCACTTGAGGATACAACAACTTCAAAACCTAATGAGAAAGCCTCATTTTGATAAGCTTCTGGGATTGATTTTCACCCCAGATCCAAAATGAAAGACTAATATTCAATCTGTTGCTAAAGTTGTCAGAAAAATGACTGGATCATTATATTGCTCCAGAAGAGATGTTGCTAGTTTTTGTCTATAAAAAAATGCTGGTTCCTCTTGCAAAGTTTTCCTTTTTTTTTTTTTTTGTTTATCACATCTGCAAAGAACTTTCTTTTTTACCTTTGCATACCTGACATTAAACAGAATTTCCATGAACAGAATTTCTTTCCTAGAAACTGTGGAACATATTACCACTGAACTGCTTCCACATAGATGATAATCTTCAAATCCTGTATGAACAACTACTTGTCATAAAACGTCTTCATAAGTAATCCAATTTTTTTCATTCTATCCGTTCACATTCTATCATAATATTCTTCATTCCAACTGAAAATCCATTCCATCTCTATCCTTGGCATTTTGGCCTTGATAAGTAACAATTCATTAGTAAATAAAACAATAAAATAAATTTTTATAAAATCAGCAAGACTGAACATATTTATGAATGTAATCCATTTCTAAATTCACCAATGAAAAAAATACAAAATTTAGATTTATTTCAAATTAACATTTTTTTTATTCTGTATTTTTTTTTTTTTTTTTAATCAACTTACCAATTGCCAAATGTACGGCTAAAGCATATTTACTTGTCGTAAGCGACCAAAGTCGCAAGTTATGTACATCTCTGACATGCGGCACAGTTAATAATTTTGCTTTTACATCAGAAAATTTTAAACTTGAAGGCACACCTGGAAAAAAAAGAAAATCACATTACACGTTTTGTTTCAGACTTAGTTTTTATTGAAAAAAAAAAAAAAAAAATCTATATATCTATAAAAGTGAGAATATGTGTGTGAGGACACTTCTCAACCTATATACTCAACAAATTTTTAATTTACAGACTTGAAATCTGGTATATAGAGGATTAAACCTTGTGGAAAACTTTTTAATCCATTTTCATTGGGAGAAAAGTGCTCTAAGAGGTCAAAATTGACAAACTGATATGTGAGGGTGATCGGATTTTTTTCCGTTTGCTAACTGTTTCACAAATTCCCATGCGTGAATGGTTCACATTACAGATTCCTTATGTTGAGAATAAGCAGGTTTGAAAAAAACTTTAAAAGGTTGTGTCAAGTTGGCCTAATGGTTATTGTGCTTGACTCACTGTCTTTAGGTTTCGGTTTCGATCTCAGCTAAAGTTTTTTTTTTTTTTTTTTTTTTTTACTTACAAGACATAAACTGTTTAGAAAAAACATGATACTCGCATGACCATGTCAGTTTTTTTTTTTCCAGTTTTTTCAAGGAATTTAACATTACGTTTAATATTGGGCAATGCTGGGTACATCTAGTAAATAAATAAAAATAAATAAAAAATAATTAAAATCAGTAATTTATAAAAATTGCGGCCATTGAAGAACACGAGAAAAAATCTGTTTAGGAATTAAGAGTAATTTTATGTTGTTTTCATCAAATATTAATTTATATTATCTGTATAAATAAAACAGTAAATGTGTGTGTGTGTGAGTAAATATTTAACCGATAAACTCTTAAACTACTGATCACATAATACTGAAATTAACAGGAAATAGTAATCAAACACCAAGAATGGTTTCTAACAAGTAAAACCTTTGGATGGATGAACGACATGTACAGAAATATGTCAGCAAGTTGAAATGAAAAATGTTCATTTCAACTTGCTGACATATTTCTATTATTTCTGCGCATGCGCAAATTCAAAGTTAGCTTGAAGTGATTTAATTTTAAATCTTATCTATCTGGCAACAGCTCAAATTGTAGGGAACGCAGCAGGAGTGCTAAACGTTTTGGTTTCTATTTTAGTTGATGGCACCCAAGTCATTTTTTTTTTTTAACTTTTGAAATCAGTACTATATATTAGGTACAAAATAATATTCAATAGAGAATCGGCTCTTTAATAATAAATATGAAATTTGCATAAACTAAAATATATTTAAGTGTATTTTACGACTAGGCAATATTATGAAATAAAAATTAGAATTTCATTGTTAGATAAACGCAACATCAGTTCAAACTCAGTGTCTATTTTGTTTTGCTTCTTTCAAATAACGTTGGCATTTTCCAATCATGCTTTTCTCAATTTTAGTTGCATAATACTAACTGAATTTTTAATGGAAAATGATTCTTTATTTAATAATATATAATGAAAACAACAACATAAAAGTACTTTTAATACCTAAGCAGATTTTTTTTTTATTATGTTCTTCCATGGTTGTAACCATTATAAATTATGAAAAAACTTTTGGAGAATAAGATGAGGTGGGATGGGGGTGGATAAAAATAACTTTTGAAGATACAGAAAGAACTTGAAATTTTTTGTAGGAGAAGCATTTTAATAACTGCTAACAAAACGAAGAAAAATGTCATGGGATGATATATTTTCCTCTCATGATATGAAGAAATTATGATTTATTACACAAAAGATAATATTAATTATCCAAATAATAACATATAATAAAAATTAAATATAATAAAAATAATCATTAATAATATAAATTATAACAAAATAAAAATACTTAACATATATAATAATAATAAAAATAATAACTTAATTAAAAGGGAAAAACAATAAAAGATTATATAAAATTATATAAAAAGTGTTACTTAAGAATTTGAATATAAAACGTTCAAATTAGCGTCTCTGGATTTTTTCTAAATATGGAACAAAAAACATTCTAAACTGCTTGTTCCCGAACCTTCTCAAACGATCGCTATAAATAGCGAACAAACGCAAATTATAATCAGTTATAACACGATGTTAGGACACAATGAGAGGCGACCACCTATTATAACTCTGACCGAATGAAAAAAAGAAAACTCGAGTCATTAAAATGACAGATGAACCAAACAAGATACAGAGAAAATTCTTTCATCAAAAACTGGTAAATATAAATTTTTGTGAATTATATTTGACCAAAAAAACAAACATTACTATAAAAAACATTTACTTCTATCTAAAGGGAAATTACTAGAAAACAGAGTTATTCCTCTTACACTATCGATTATAATCAGCTTATTAGACATTCGTTTTTTCTTTACCATTTGTGATTTTGTTTCCCCCTTTTCTTTAATAAAAATTTGTTTTTCCTTTCAAATCATCTTTTTTTACTCTTATTTTTCATTGATATGTTTGCGGTGTTCCGTTACCCTAAGACTAGGAACAAATCCGTAACAAAGATACAGAAAGAATTAAAAAATTTTTGTAGGAGAAGCATTTTAACAACTAACAAAATAAAGAAAAATTATGACTGTATATAATGTAATATAGGTATAACAATGTCTACATGCTCCAAACAACTACCATACCTCAAACAAATGTGCTGTGATTTTTCTTAATTTTTACTGTATACATTTCATACATTTCCCAACAGTATTACTATTTTAATGTATACATTTCATACATCTCCCTATACATTTCCCAACAGTATTACTATTTTAATGTATACCATTTCATACATTTCCCACATCTATTTATACATTTCCAAACAATAACACTATTTTGATGAATACATTTCATGCATTTTCTAACAGTATTACTATTTTAATGTATAAATTTCATACATTTCCCAACAGTATTGTTTAATGTATACATTTCATACATCTATTAATACATTTCCAAACAGTGTTACAGTAGAACCCCAGGATATGGCATTAAAAATTAGTAACAAAATACAGACCATAAATAAATAGAAAAGAGGTTTGCCTTTTTTCTGTTGTTCTTGGCCTTCGGGCTGGGATCAAAGTGTAGTATCTGTCCGGCAGATACTGCAAGCAAAGACCATATGTGGGGGGCAACCCCACATATAAGACCTTGGTCAATGTAGGGGCAACCCTTCATACCAATTGTCACTATCCAGCTCCCCTACTCCCCGGGGAGTTGGTCCCCATTTCGCCTACACTCCTCACATTAAAAATTGGCCTTGTGCCTAATTTGCTTGGTGGGGGAGCAAATAAATACCCTGTTGTTCATGGTCTTCGGGCCGGGATCACAGTGTAGTATCTGTTCTGCAGATGCTGCCCTTAAGATAATTTGTACCAGTCAATGGAGGGGAAACTCTCTATACTGGGACAATTATTATTTTTGGTAACCAGAGTGCCCTCTTTTTGCCTACTTTTAGGGGAGCTGGTTTTTACCCCACATTAAAAACGGCCTTGTGCCTAATTTGCTTTGGTGGGGAAGCAAATAAATACAATAAACAATAAATAACACCATAAGGCAGAGAAAATACCATAGCCAGGGTCCGGAGAAACATTCTACATCGTAACCTGAAAAAAAAAAAAAAAAAAAAAAAAAAAAAAAAAAAAAAAAAACGTATCCTAGGCCACCATATACCGGGTTTCTACTGGACTATTTTAATGTATAAATTTCATGCATTTCCCAACAGTATCACAATATTATGATAACACTAGATATGTTAGGATTTGAACTTAGCATAG